>NC_044011.1:34367540-34415040 GCF_900496995.4 Aquila chrysaetos chrysaetos
GGCCGGGGTCTGGGGCACTTGGGTGACGGGAGCGGGGTTCGGGCAAGCTGATGGTTCTCTGTAGGCTGATGGCACATTGCACCCGTGGATCTCAAAGCGCTTTACAAGCTTTAACGAATGTGACCACTAACGTGATTTATAGTGTGATTCATTATTGGTATTGGAGGGACTGTATTCTTATTTTGTCATTTGCTGTTAAAATTAATACACTCCATGCTGGCTATAAAAGTGTATTTGCATTTAATTGCAAGTCAGAATGAATTAGTGGATATGATTTAAACCCAAACTCACTCCTTAAAAAGAAGTCTTCAGTGGGGAAGGACAAATGAAGCTCCGTCCTGGATTTCTTTGGTGGATGTAGGGATGGAGGCAGGAGTCGGGGAGAGGAGGGGGCAGGCGGGGGCTCAGCTCCTTTTTTTTTTCTTTAATTCTTGAGGTTGCTTTCAGCGAGAAATGCCTTTGCCAGGAGGGGCTTAGGCAAAGTGGTCAAGCACATCTGCTCCTGGGAAGGTAGGGAAGAAAAGAGGTTACTGGTAATAGGGGAGCAGCACAAAGGGAAAATTGTACACTGGAAGCATTAGTCTCCTCCGCGGTGGTGTGGCCAGACTGGTTTAGCAGACAGGATGATAGATTGCTTTGTCAAGGGTCCCAGGGTGTGCCCTGAACTTGAAGCACTTTGTTTATCTTGAATAGAAAGGGAAAAGCACAGACATAATCGATGTCTAGTTTTTTAGGAGGGAGGAAGAGGTAGAGGAGGGAGTGGGGGTGGGGGTGTGGGGGGGGGGGGGGGGGAGGCCCTGGCTGTGGCTCTCCATTAACAGATGAACTTGGCTGAAGTCCAGAGTTTGATGAGAGAGTGTCACAGCCCCGGAGCCGGCTGGCCTTTTCAATAATTTTCTTTTTTTTTTTTTTTATACCTGCTGACTGTACATCAAATGCTCCCAGGTCTTTTGGCTAAAGGCAAGAAGAGAGAGAGCAGGGGGAAAAAAGACACAGCTCCATTTTTTCCCTCTGAACCAGTTGAGACCAGTCCCTTGGCCACGCACGCAGGTTCTATCATCTTTCCTGGCTCGCTGTTGGGAAAAAAGAGTTGTCGCCGTGCCAGTAACCTGAGGGCCCAGGACAAAAAAAAAAAAGGGGGGGGGGGGGTTTGGTATTCTGAGAGGCAAATTAAACTCCGAGAGTGTGTGAGAGCAGGAGGGGTGTGCGTGTGTCTGGGAGATTTCAGAAATGACAGGAGTTAAATTCAGGGGTAAAAAGCATCTGTAAGGCAATCCCTGCCTGGCTGGGGAGGGCAAACCCAGGGGACAGATAGAGCGCAGGTCTGCAGCCTGTGAACGATAGCACCTTTACACGGTGGCCCTCACCCGTTTAAAGAACTTTACAAGAAAAAAAATCAATTGACCCCCCTAGTGCAGACCTGCACTTGGTGTGAAGGTGGCTGCGCTTCCAGCCTTTACACAGGTCACAAAATTTTGCTGGGCTGTGCACAACGTTAAGGTGCTTTCTTGTAACGCTGGAGTGGAGGGCGTAATGACAAACTGGGATCTTTACTGGGTTACCATTGTTTTTTCTTAAAGTTACTTGCTTTGCAAGAGGTGGATTTGGCAGGGGTGTAGTACATGGGGCTGTGGCGGATCCTGGGTTGGAGCTTCCCAAGGGCACCTGGCTGGGGGCGTAGGTGGCGGCCCCAGCACACCTATGACTTGGCAGCATGGTCTGAATTAAGGGTTGGTTTGGGTGTTTTGTTTTTTGGGGCGTTTTTTTTTTTTTTTTTTTGGTTGTTTTGTGGGGGAATTGTTTTGGTTGGTTGTTTTTTTTTGGTTTGGTTTTTTTTGGTTGGTTTTTTTTTTTTTTTTTTTTTTTTTTTGTTTTTTTTTTTTTTTGTTTCCGATTATGCTGTCTGTTTCTGACAGTTGTTCAGCTACTTACCAGTCTTGGCAGGAGGCTGAGCCTGTAACATCCTGACATTTTTGCTTTTTAACAGGCCAGTCTCATCGTGCTGGAACAACCAGCAACTTAACTGCGTTTCACTCTAGCTGATTTGAATAACGTGTACTCTGGTCAAACAAGAAACTCCTCAAAGGAAGATCTTGGCGCCTTGTTTTCCAGCCCGCTGACACCAGGTGGATTTCAAAATGCACAGAAAGGGCATAGCTGGGAAAACACAGGCTCCCCGCTGCTGCAAAGGGCAGCATTTTTAGAGACACAGAGGGTAGGTAGGAGTGGGTCACCTGCGTATCCTGTGCCCTTTTGATGGGCTGCCAGCATCATGCCTTGCTGGGAATTAGGAGGTTTGCTTGGTGCTTGCGGCTCTTATCTCACACGGCTGTCCCTGCTGGAAAGGGGGGAAGGGCGGGCATGGCCTTCGCGGGGCATCCAGGTCTGTGAGTCCTTGTTTTTGAGGAGGCTGGGATTTTCAACTGGTGGCGTTTTGAAAATCCTAGCCTTGTTTCCTCTCCTTCCTCTTCGCATTTTTAGCTAGCAGCTGATGATGTGCGGCGCACTGAGCTCTGCTCCGTGGGAGAAAAGTACAAAGGCTGGGAAGAGGCTGTGGGATACAGCTCCACGGTGTTGGGTGCCAGGGCTCTGGGTCTGGAAGGAAACTGGTTCTTCCCTTGCTCTCCACGTTGTGTGTCAAACCGTAACTGGTTTGATTGTGAACTTCCCAGCGACTTGGCACCCCTGTATTTTTTCCCAGGCGTTTGCCTACGCACGTGCGCAGCTCCCCTGTGTAATGCCTGCACAGGACTCCCTGTTATCTGCTGATCGTGGTGTTTACCTCTACCTACGGCATCCATTACGTGAGGACCTGAGTGCCTTGGAGATGTTAATGAATACACCCTCGCAGTACCGGGTGAGATGGGCAACTGCTGTTTTACAGCATGGCACAGGTGGGGTGACTCGCCCCAGGTAAGGCAGGAGAGCTGCGGCAGAGCAGGGACGAGAGCCTGGTGCCATCCCCGCTGTACTGCCCTTCCTCCCTGCTGGTGGCCGGGCAAAGTCGGGAAGTAAAGAATAGACATGGTCGCATCTTCAAACCAACCCGCGTTTTGCCAAGACCTTTCTCTCTGTGAGGGGTCCACCCCTCCTCTTTGGCCGCTTCACCTCTTGCCCCATGTTTGAGCTCTGCGGAGATGCAGGCGCTTGGTCTAGGGGCCGCGTGCTTGGCTGCGGCCGTGCAACACCCTGTCCCTTGGGGGAAATTCGTCCCGTAGGTCTTCGGGGAGGTAGCGGGCTCTGTGGGGGCTCCCCGCATTTGGGTAAACGGCATCGGTAGCGAAGGTAGGTTGTATGTCCAAGAGACAAGGCAGTGACCTTTGGGTCAAGTACCTGTGTCTGGAGAGCCCACGATAAATATTGTACAGTGGGAACAATAGGGCTGTAACAGAGCTGCGACCGAAAAGGCTACGGCCGAGCAGCCGGCTGGCTAAGAGGCTGCCGGGGGAGCGGTGTAGTATTTCTACTTCAAACTGATTGAAACGTCGACTAAAAATCAATGTTGTTGACTAGTGATAATTTACAGTTTTCTCGGTGCTAAGTAGCTGCGCGCGTAAGGATGCGCTTGCCGCGCCGGGATGAGCGCCGAGCGGTCCGGGTGCGGCGCTGAATCAGATGCATTATAGGTCAGCCCTTTATTTGTTTCATCACGACTTTTACACAGTTGTCATGTAATTTATGGCTGCTTTCACGTTGTCAAACATTTTCATTGCGGCTTCCTCTTAACGCACTCCTGACACAAACACGGCTGCTTTAAAGACACTGTATTGTTTCATAATCTGAGAGGAGGACTATAAAACATCAAATTACACTATCTTCAGGCTAATCTAAATGCACTACAGATTGAAATCAGAGCTCATTTGTCCCTGATGCAAATTATTAAGTTCTAATTATAAATATCCATTTAATTACCCCATACATTTTTATTCTGCAGACCTTCTCAGCAATTCTGTCTGAGATACAGTAGATGTATAGGAGAAAATCTGCAGTAATTAATGTGCATTTCCTAAATAATAAAGAACAAACACGAGCCACTTTGTTCATGGATGACATATCCACGCACACATTTTTAGCTATCCGTGTCACGGCATCAGACGCTGAATGCTAACTCAAAAATAAATGGCAAAGACAAAAATTAAAAGTTTGGGGGTTTATTATGTGTCCCCCACCCCCATGGTTGTGGAAAGAGTTGGGTCCTTCAGTGCCTTGTGCCTTCCCCGTGTGAGGGACAAAGGTGGCTCGGGTGAGCACGGTGTCGTGTTCCCGGCCCCCGTCTCGTGGAGGTGCTGATCCTGAAGCCACCTCATACTGGAAGCCCCACAAACCCAGACGCATCTCACAGTAAAACAAACCGAGGGAGCCACTTCCTGCCATGGCAACCTCTTCAACTTTTTTTGGGGTTTCATGCCCAACAGCAGCCGAGCAGGTTACAAAAGCCCTTCTTGAGCGGCGGTAGAGGATGCTTGCGGTCCCCTCCCTGCTTCTGCGCTTGTGCAAAACCTGAGGGCAGGGGCAGGCGTGGAGGAGAGCGTCTGCTGGGGCAGATCCTGCTCGGAGTTACCTCAGGCGTAAATCCCGAGTGGCTCCCGTGCAGCCAGGAGAGTCACTTGGTAGGCACAGCGGCGTAAAGGAGCTTGGGATCAACCCGTTATGGTTATTTATGTTCAGGCTAAGAGACAGCCTCATCTAACAGCCACTGAAGTCTAGGAAAAAACTCGGAGAACGCAGCAGGCATCGACTCGAGCCCCGATGCAAGTGATGTCTGTCAAAAATTGCCAGAGCAGCATGTGTGTGGGTGCGTGTACCCATATACATATATGGGGTAAAAATCTGACTGCACGGCAGTTAATGTGAGCATTACCACAGGCTTCGTTGCACTCTGTATTTATACCCTTATTTGCATCTGCTTTCTGGGTGGTAGAGTAGGCTTTCCGGAGAGGATACTTGTATGGTATCAGTAATTATAAACAAAAATTAGCTTTGAATTTTCTCAGACATGTATTCCACTAAAGCTCCATTCAGTTTCATTGGTTGAGAAGATGAGGGGCTGCAGCAGTGTTCTCAATTCCCAAGTAACTTTGCCCTTACTTATTGTCATGGTTTAACCCCAGCCAGCAGCTACGCACCATGCAGCCGCTCACCCACTTCCCCCCCGACCCAATGGGATGGAGGAGAGAATCGGGGGGAAGAAAAAAGGTAAAACTCGTGGGTTGAGATAAGAACAGTTTAATAGAACAGAAAAGAAGAAACTAATAATGATAACACTAATAAAATGACAGCAGTAATAATAAAAGGATTGGAATATACAAAACAAGTGATGCAAAATGCAATTGCTCACCACTCACCAATTGATGCCCAGTTAGTTCCTGAGCAGCGATACCCCCAGGCCAACTCCCCCCAGTTCATATACTAGGCATGACGTCACATGGTGTGGAATACCCCTTTGGCCAGTTTGGGTCAGCTGCCCTGACTGTGTCCCCTCCCAACTTCTTGTGCCCCTCCAGCCTTCTTGCTGGCTGGGCATGAGAAGCTGAAAAATCCTTGACTTTAGTCTAAACACTACTGAGCAACAACTGAAAACATCAGTGTCTTATCAACATTCTTCTCATACTGAATCCAAGACATAACACTATACCAGCTACTAGAAATAAAATTAACTCTATCCCAGCCGAAACCAGGACACTTATTATAATCACTTTATCTCAAACTTTGTCTTAGAGTCACAGGGCACTAGGAAGAAAATTATAAAACCATAAAAAGTGCTGATAGGAGCCTAAGGACCTTTGTATAAAGAAACCAAACAAAATCCAAGCCTGATTTCCTAAATAAAAGAATAATTATTTTGTCTTTTCTAACAGCAGTATCTTTTTTGGAAAGATCAGCCTGTCTTTTGGTTATTCTTTTCCTTTTTTTTTTTTTCTGAATCACAATTACTGTACTGCTTTGAAACATGTTTTTTATTGTGATTCCTCTGTAGTGGTCACCGTACAGATAATACTGTTTGAGATTTTGCATCTTGTCATATCTGTTATGCAGAAACTTAAACTACAGCCTAATCTAGCAGTCGAATGGTGAGCAAGCCATGCTGCAGGCTTGTGAGTGCTTTAATTCCTGCACAATCTGCTTTTACCTGAGCAGCTGAGTGTGTCTCTCTGCTCATGTAGTTATTGTCTGGAGTAGAAAGTAAACTACGTATCCCATCACCCATGCTAGCATTTCATAGCTCAGTAGTCTTTATCTATTATTATTATTACTATTACTATTATTATATCCTACAAATGCATTGGTCATTGTATTGCTAATGTATGGTAGGGTGCCCTGGCTAGGACAGGCTTGGCTCGCTAATGGGGTCACTCGTGTCAGGGTGTGATGTATAGATTATGTTTACTGTGGCATGTTTTGTTTGTGAGTGAGGCTGTGGGAGTGGGGCAGATGATGAATGAAGATACTCCATGGTTTCATGCTCGTCCCTGTGGCTGCAAGTCTCCAATACAATAAAGAGCATCTTGTGATGGAGAGGTATTTATGTGCCTGTAGTGGATATAAAGCTTTAGGTCTGTGGCTGAACTTGGGGGTGTGATAGTCCACCGCTTTGATATTTTTGGTTAAAGCTCTTATGTGACCCGGATAAATGCCTGGAATTTGTTCTGAAAACCTTGGAAGTGTGTGAACCATCCAGTTAAATAATTTGTCTGGCTGAAATACTGGTCTGTTTTCCATCTTTGGGCCTCCACGTGTCAGCTGGGTGATCTTCACTGCAAAAACACAAACAGCCAAATAGGTGTGCACGTGTGTGCTGTCGGGGACCCCAGTGATGAATGCCTTCAGAGGCCTTCCTTACCCTCCGAGATGCAAGTAAAACATTAATTCTCTTAGAAATCAAGGTTGCCGTAGTGCCTTCATGCCTCGATTCGGCAAGCGGGCTGCAGAGGTGGGAGTCACGGGCATGGTAAGGACGGCGTTCGCCCTCCGGGCGGCTGGCTTGTCACTGCGGCAGAAGTACGCTCGGAGCTTCTCGCTGAGCTGTCCCATGGGTCCCACTTTCCCTTTCCCCCCATGCATCTGCTTAAATGGACAACTGTGGTCTGTACGCAGGTTCTTCTTACTTATTTTATCTCCTGAAAGAGACGGAGTCCGACAAGCTTTTACCCACCGAGTCTATAGAGAAAACGGCCAGGCAATTTTTGTTTCAATCTAGGCGTCTCTCCGGAGCGCTAGTTCCAGAGACTGATCAATAGGTTTTATTGTAAACCTCACTGTCTCTAAAAGCACCGTGACCTTATCCCATCTAAAAATAGCGTTTGCTCTTGCTGCCTGCAGAACCTTGACCTGTGAAAACCCATTTGGAGCATAACTGACACGTGCAGTCAGCTGTGCATCCAAGACCTTTGCGTGCCCTGGGAGAAAGCTCCCGCACTCCTTGTAGCCCTTGTTGGGAGGAAGGAGAGAGGGAGGGGTGTGGGAGTAGATGAGGTGCCCTACTCCCTGGGGAATCCCAAGATGGATGAAGGCTGGTCTTCCCCAGGTCCTGAGCAAGCGCCGTTCTGGCTGTGGGCGGCACGGGCAGCGGGAAGCGAGCACCTCTGAGCAACCAGACCCTTCTTTTGGGAAAAGCCTCGCCTGCAAGCCGAAATGCACATTCACACCAGTGCCATGTGCCAAGAGCAACCCTTCCATGAGACGTGGCTTTGCTGTTTCTACTGGGAGAGGTGCTGAGCTCTGGCGGCTTTGGGAAGCGCTGCTTTGGAAAACATGGTCTCCTTTTCTTCTAAACTGCTCTTCTTAAGACTGGACAAGGGAAGGTCACCTAAGTTAAAACCAGTTCCTTGCTGGTGGTTGGTGGGTGCATTTTATTCATTAAGGCAGTTCCCAAAGACAGAGCGACGGGGGGAGAGCTCAGCGTGGATGTTGGTGACCTAGTGATGCACCGGACGGGGCTTGAAGTAGCCACCAGGTACTTACTGCCTACGGCAACAAGAGAAGAGCCCTCTTGCACATGTGTATCCTCCACCAGAAAGGGCTTACTTGGTGTTTTCCATGCAAATGAAGAGATGTGGGAGAAGAGGAGCCTGGGGACCCTGCCGCCCCTCCCTCCCCGCCATGGCCGGGCTGCCCAGCAAGGGTTAACCGGCCTCCCCCTTGAGCAAGGTCTGGTGCCGAGCCTCTGGGAGATGAAAAGGGAAGCGAGCTATGATTGCAGAGCTGTAAAAGGTGGCATTTTGTTCTCCTGCTAACAAAAGCCAGGACTATTGTTGCCTCCGAGCTTGAAAGAGAGGTCACCGGTGGTATTAGTGCAGCTAATCACATAAGAGGCCGGGTGGGCTCGGCGCGCGGCGTCTGCTGCTGGCGGGGCTGAGACCGGCCACCCCGGGCTGTTCCCAGGCACAGGTTCCTCTTTGGTTACACAAAATGTCCGCTCCCGCTCTCCTAATGCATAGGCTATTATTAGCCGGTGTCACTCAGTTATCTGAGAGTGGTGCTTTTAGCTGCCATCTAAGTGCCTGACACTTGGGTTTACAGCAGATTAAATTAAATTTTAGGCTGGTTTGGCTTTACTGGGTGTAGACAATAGGAGCAGCTGCTGTGGAAATGTAATCTGGCACTGGCGAGGATGGGGAGCCCTAGCTGGTCTTCCCCTCCACCCGGGCTTGGAGGGTCTCAACATGGGGGTGACTATTTTGGGAGTGGGTACCTAAACCACCATCCCTTGGAGAGTGGGCACCAGCTCAATGCCAGGCCATGTCCCCACCAGCCGAAGCATGTTGAGATGGAGAACATTTAGATGCGCCCAGCTGGCAAACGCACACACCAAACCGGCGCTTATCTTTAGAGTGTCTGTCCAAATGCTGTATGTAGTGCAAAGCCCGTGATAAATATTACTTACTTATTGATGGGTCTGTTGGTGCAATCCATTCCTTAGGCTGCTGGGCACATTTTTGTCCTATTTATTTTTGGCTAAAAAGCAGCAGGCCTACAAGAAGATTCTGCACAAGTTTATTCTGCCCTAAAAGCGGATCAGGTCAAGGCCAGGTTCAGAAATTTGTGAGCGATGTGACCGCCTGAATCACCAACTGTTGCTGCAGGTGGGTGGCACAAGGGGTGCTCATCCCGAGTGGAGGTATGGGAGAAAGGAGTTCAAAAACGGGGTCTGCGTCAGAGACCGGGTTCCTCTGGGCCAGCTAAGGGTGGAAGAACGAGCTGGTAGGAGACCTCTCCCTGACATCCGCTGCTTGAAGGGCATTCTTAGACATCGGATCTAATATCGCCTCTATCTTTAAAGTTAGATTGATAGGGATCAAAGACACCTCGCAAGATCAAGATGTGGCTGGCCCTGCTCCAAAACTGCTTTCTCAATAACCTTCCTCAAGAAGGGAAGGGTAGCAGCAGGCCAGTAGTTGGCAAGGCTGTTCATGTCAAGAGATATTTTTCTCTTTAGCAGGACGACGCTGTTCCGGGGCGGCTGGCGCCTTGCCCTCCTGAAGTGAGGCATCAGACCAGTCATCGCCCCAAAAACCTGAGGCGGTGGGCTTCGCGGGGCAGGAGAGCAAGGTTCAGCCCAGAGCTGGTGGGAGCAGCCGCTCCGCACGTTGCGTTGAGTCAAGCTGGGTGGAACTAGCAGGAAAAAGCAGATGTTACGAAAGGTAATTGCCGGATTAAAACGCAGTCCCCCTCTTGAATTTATTGGCATCTTTTCTTAGGGCTTTGGGTTCAACGACTGGCGTAAGCAAATGTCATTTTCCCTGTATATCTTGGTATTGGCTGGTGTGCAGCTCCGGCAGGCTGGCCTGCTTCCCCTTGAATCTTGCACCCCGTCTGTCACTGTCCTTCCCATTTAATTGTCTCCCAGTGTGGGAGAGTCTCTCCAGCTGTGGTTTGTGTGCAGGGTGCATTTCAGGGGAGCATGCACAGGTGCTATATGGGCATCTCTACACTTATGGAAGGAGGTATGGTCTTGGAGGCTTGGGAACCAAGGTTTTCATGGGCAGAGGTCAAAGTGGAAACACCTCTTCAGTTTCTCTGCCTTTGGGTTTGAGCCGGACAGCCCTGATTATCACATTAAAATTTGCCACCTTTCAATATGAGGTCAGGGTGGTGGTGGGAGGAGGGATGGAGCTGTGATGTAGGCGCTGTGCAAGCCTTGGCGCAGGAGGCTGTTTGCCCCTTGCAGCCCCTGGCAAGTTGAAGACCTCCTTGAGCAGCCCACAGGGACAAGCAATGAGTCTGGCCAGGTTTTGGTCCTGGCACTTTCCCTCATTCCCTGGGAGACTTTGGGAGAGTCACAAATAATTTGCCTCGGTGTGGTGTGTGTTTAGTTGCAGGGGTAGGATTTGGTCTCTTAATTTCAGCATGTGGTAGTGTGTTCATCTGAAAAATGAGAACCTTTTTTGGGCAGGTAATATATTTGCTGGAAAGTGTGATGGGGTGAATTCAGGTACAGCTTTGACTGGCAAAAAAAAGAAGAGAAATTCAGAAAACTTTTGGTCACTGAACTAAAATCTAATACTCTTCTATTTAATTTCAATGCAGTTTTCCCCTCTGAATTTTCTGTTTGGAAACCAAATGGAAAATCTGTTTTTTCTCCTGCACTAATTAGGATATGGACCTCCTATGAAGGGAGTTGGGTTTAAATTATTAATGACTGCACAACGGTTTGACAGCCTCCATTGAAAAATAATTATCTGCTCGTCTTGTCTTATTTAGAGATTTGTTTAGTGTTGTGACAAGATCGATTGCCCTGTGCAGGTCTGAGGTTTTTTATGGATTTCTGGGCACATCTATAGGTGTGCCTCACCTACATGTTTTGCCAATAGGAGTTTTGCAACAAGTGGATAATGTGTTTTAATTATCCCGACTGACCAACAGTAGCATTGCTTTGAAATGTATGTTGTTGTATGGAAAGCCCTCCTTGCCCGTGGTATTTTGTGAGTCTGGGAGTTAGGAGGAGGATTTTACTGAGTGCTGACCATGCCGCTCTCCATCTTGATGGGGATGTCAAATGCGTTTGCCAAGGAGCTGTGTTGGCCTGGCTTCGGGGAGGGCGGTGGGTGCTGCTCTTTCTAAGAAGCTCTTGGTAACCCAGTTTTTGATTCCATAACTCTCAAATTTGCATTAGTCATTGGGGCTACAGTATGTAAATAACCCAGTCAAATTTGAATCGTGTTTGCATAATTCACACCTCATGTTTGAGGGGGGAAATAGCAAAGTGTTTCCTTAAATTAACAAAAACCTGTAATTATTTTCTTCTACATGTTGAAATTGGAGAGAAAGGCATCTTCTTGAATTTTATTCTTTGTATAATTTGTTTTTGCTGTTGTTTCAGAATAATTTAGTAATGTATTTGTTAGGAACTGGCAGCATCTGCTAATTTTCAGAGCTATCACGATGATGGTAACATAAAAACTTGAGGTCAGAAGTGGGGCCAACACCTTATTTGCAAGCATTCACATTTATTTTGTTGCTAACGCTGCTCTGCTAGCAGAGGAATATGGTGTTCAGCATAATAAGAGTATGAAAATTTGGCCCTAAGCAATCATTTCTGCTGCATTGGGGTCAGGTTGCAGAGCCTTTACTCATCCCGGTAAGTATTTATTAACCTTTGGAGAACAATGGCTGTAATGAGATTACCTGGGTAAGTGCTTATCCCGTCAGGAACAAGTTGCGGAGCCTGGACCCACTTGTATTTTAGGAGAGATGAGGAGGGTTCTTTGCTCTGCAGATTGCGTTCCTTCCTGTGCTGGCTAAGGGGAAGGTGCCCATCAGGGCTGGAGGGCAGCGCCACGGACCCTAGCCCGGGCTGGCCGGGAGTTAACACCTTTTGAAGCGGTGGTTTGGCTGTGTGTTGTCTTTCCTGGCTTAGCCACACTGACAAGGGGGAAAGGGGGCGGGGGGAGTCAGTGTTTGAGTGACGTGAACAAAGTAATTGACTATCAGTATCAAGAATTACTGCACAACCATGCAGGGGACAAGTCAGAACATACCTTGACAAAACCCTGCAACAAAGGGTTGCTCAAACACACCCTTGAGTCTAGGGAGCTGTAAATTGAGCTTCAGTTCCAATGAAATACTTTTAGGCTTTGTGTACGTTTTTGTATCTACTCGTAGCAATTGAGTGCCACACAGGAGGTGACTGAAGTCTCCAGAAAGAAGCAGCAAGCACCATGCTCTGCCGAGCACCGAGATCAGCAGTTCGTATCGGTCCACAGCAAAGTGGCTTTAGTCTTCACAAATCACACGGGATTTTTCTGATTCCCACCCTCATTTTCCCATCCAGCTGTATGTACTTTTCTAAAAATGTGGGGAGGTGAAACAGCTCCTCGATCATCTTTTAGTCGCTGTTTTTCTCACAAGGGAGAAACAAAGAGGGCGACCTTATACCCTGCCATGTGAGTGCAATGATCTTTCTATGAGCTGCTCCACACCCATTTCTTCCTACAGGTTAGAGACACATTTTTGGCACTGGACACAGTAAGCGTTCCAACATGTTTTGAATCTGCAGCTCTCGCATCTTTTAAGGTCTGGTGTCGTGGCTCTGGTTGCATGCACGTATTTCAAGGTACCCAAGTAGTGCAAAATGCAAAGCGTGGGTAAAATGCAGTGTGGGTAAAATGCAGTGACAAGAATTTAATCTGTTGGTGGGAGTTTGGTGTTTGTTCTGCCTGTCCTTCAGTGACGCTTTCCATGTCCTTAGCTTTCTCCTTGCAACTCTAGATGCCTCTTCTGGATTTCTAGGTGTCTAGTGAAAGGCTAGTGATAGCACCCTGCAATACTTCTTGCATTTATTCCTAAATGCTGAAAGCCATCAACTGCATTTGCTAGGCATGCAAAGTGAAATGCCTTTGGTTGTTCACTTTCTAACCAGCATGCGCCTAAAAGATGAAACATGCTGCCAAAATCCACTGAACCCTTTCTCTTGACTTGGGTTTTGGATCAGGCTCCAAATTCTGATTTCATTCCTTCCCCATTTGCCTGAGATGTGGAGTGTGCCAATTTATTTTTCCCCACTGTTCACTGGATGGCATTGCCACAGCCTGAATTCAACCAGCCTCTTGATTTCTCAGATGCTTTCTCTTACGGGCAGAGCTGTAGGAGCAAATGCCCAGGGGGGGACCTCCCGGGTCGCTGCGTACGGGCTGCGGCCGTTGCACGATGCCTTTGACATCTGGAGATGCTGAGATAGCTACATCTCGCCTTGCTTTGCGTTTTACTCAAATACGCTGAGACAAGAACAGTACCCGTGGTGGAGCGGCGGGTGGGGATCAGGGAGGAGGAGATGGATGATCCCTCTCTTGTTCTGGGAAGATTCAGCGGTTGCCCTTGGTCCTTTCACCTCCGTGGGGCTGTGTAAGGGTTACAGCATTTTAGACATTTCCCAAAGTGTCAGCATTCGGAGCACCATTAGGAAGAGACTAGATGAATGACTAAAATGTAGGGGCAAAATAAATTAGGGAGTTCAGAAGCTACAGACGAGTAATTTGCAGGGAATAACGAAAGCTTGCGGTTGTGAGACAGTCCCTTCCCCAGCCCATTGCAGCAATGTTTATAAACTGGGTAACAAAACAGGAGCCCTTATTAGGCCCGTGTGACATTAACGGTGCATTTAGCTACAAAGTGTAGCACTGGCTGCTATAAAATCAGACGGATGCTCGAACTACGCCGCAGCTCTCTTGGAGATGACAGCAAGGCTGCACCTTTGGGACTTGGTCAAACCCTCCTCAGGTATCGCGTTACCCATTCTGCAGAGAGGAGCTATTCGGCTCTGTAGGTTCAAGCCATGTCTTTTCCCATTTGTGGCTCTCTCTAGTTCTGCCTCCTGAGGCATCGCTCCATCCTCCTCTCCCTGCCTTACGTCCCCTGCCCTCCACTCCCTCTGGGATAGCGGCTGTGGTACCCAGCACATCCCCTTTGAGCACCAGTGCCTCCCATCCCCTATGCACAGGCTGCGCATAACCTTGTCTGTAAGGTCCCTGGCCATACCAAAACCCTGCCAGTTATCTGCTTCATCCATCGCACGCAGGGAAACCTAACTGGCTGCTGTAGGTGCTCGTAAGTGAACGGTATTATATTACCCCACATAAATGTCACATTAATGGAGCATTATAACCAAAAGATGCTCGTAGATCACTCTAAACCATTTTAGGCTTCTGTTATGCTTCCATCACCTGCTCTTCACCCATTCGTTTGTGTTTGGGATGGGAAGGATGCTGTCGGGAGAGCCTGGAGAGGACCTGGGGGGAGGTGAGAGCAGGCTGGCACGATGGAGCAGCCCACCTCCCTGCCGGGAGCTCCGCTGGGGTGAAGCCCAGCTCCACTGGCCCGTGCTGGCCATGCTGGAAGAGGCGTAGCAGTGGGGCGCTGGGAGGGCGCGCCGCGGCTTGGCTTCGAAAGGGTGTTGATAGAAAGCGCTGACTTATCTGAGTTGGCTCAACGCCTTCTGAAAGTCCAGTGTAGGCAAGGGGGGAGCCCGAGCGTCGGCACAGCCGAAAGCCCACGGTGCCTCGTCTGCGACGGCTTTCTAGATCACACCATGTAACACAGCCCAACAAAGGGCCTTTAAATCCTAGTCAAGAAGACAGACAATAGAAGGTCAGAGTTTAAAAGAGAAAGTGTGCCTCAGACTGATGTAATTCCCCTTCTCCCCCCTTTTCTTAGTGTGAATCCTTTGATATTTGAGCAGGGAAATCCTCTTTATCGGGAAACTCCACCTCCTCTTATCTCATACTCCCTCGAAAATGCTATCTATCTGCTCTCCTGCCTCCCGACCCGGTTTGCCGTGGAAGCCTCCCCGCATGGGCATTCTGCCCTCCCATCCCTCTCGCCTGGTGGGCGCAGCAGAGCTCGGGGCTTGACGCGGGGACTCACTGTAAGTAAACACCCGCCGGCTAATGACTCCTGTGGGGACCCGTGCTCGCCCGTCACAACCGGGAGCATGGGTGACTTGCCGTGAGAGGCTGAACCTCCAGCTGACATCGTCGAGATGCCCCAGCCATTCATAGCAGTAGCCAGGCTCGGATCAATGTGGGAGGAACCTTAGAAATATGGGCTTTTATTTTCCAAATCAGGCCCCCCCGCTCAGCCCGCGTTTAGGTGGATTGGAGCAGCATCCTCCTTGGAGCTGGAGGAGCCCACAGCTGCAAGCAAAGAGGCAAAAACCTGTTTGCGGACGAAGTGTAGCGGTGCTGGAGCTTTGCAGAGGATGGAGGACTGCAGTGTGCTGGGCAGGAGTGACCCCATGGGAGGAAAAACCCATCAGATACCGGCCTGCCTTCCCCCACGTCTCTACCTGTGCTGGAAAGCCTTTGTCGCCTACTTTGCCATTCACCACCACTGTGGCACGCAGCACTGCTTGGACGGATGGGGTCTGCAGATAGGCAACCTCAACGTGTCTTGACACTGCCCTCGCAGCAGTGGCAATCAAATGACAAGGCATAGGTGGTGAAGCCTGCCCATGTTTACGTTTCAGCCCAGCAAATAAAGGCCTCCCTCACCTACTTGTACTGTAGAGCAATGTTTTTCATAAAAAAATATAAAACTAGCCATGTTGGGTCAGACCAGAGGTCTGCCCAAACCAGTGTCCTCTTTCTGGCCTGGCCAGAGTGGGAGCCCTCGGAAGGAGCAGAAGATATAAAGCAGGCAGGGAATTATCCATCCCCTGCTGTGCTCTCTTGTCTTTCCTCTCCAGCGTTGCGGGTTGGACTGAAGCATCCCCAACTCTCCCTTGAGGTTATGCCCGTCCCCTCTGGTTACTTGCATATATTTTGCCTGAACTGGGACTGGGGAGGTTGCATTATGTTGATGATTGCATCAGGTAAGTCGTGGTTCTTAACCTCCATGCAATGGGCTCCAGTAAGACTTGTTAGCAGTCTGAATTTGTTATAATAAACAATCGCAAAGCTGGGGACAGGAAACGTCCCTGTGTGTACGCTCAAAGCCTCTGGGTATCTCCACGGAGCTGCAACAGCTCTGGAGACCAAAGAACTTCTGTTCTTCTGCTCCATGGAAAATCAGATCACGGCTCTGACCTGTGCTGTTGGTAGTCACAGAGGACCAGACTCTTCCACATGAGCAGGTTTTCACCTGGTGTAACTCGGGGGATGTAAGTAGGAGTATTCTCAGTGTACGCTTACTTAAGACAGCGCAGAGACGTGCCCAAAGCATTTTTGAGTGGAGGATGTCAGGGAGTGGGTACCCGTGCAGATGTCTTCCTAGAGCCAGAGACCGCTAAGGTGATAGTTGACGAGTTCCATTCCTTGTGTGTCCAGAAGAACCAGTGAATGATCTGTAGTCACACCTAGGGCAACCCTTGGGGTGTAAATCAGATGGGATCGGCCTGGCCAATTTGCACCAGTGGATGCTGTAGCTCTGAAGACTCATCCCTGAAGTCAGATGGGAATGGCCACACGATTTTTCTTCTTAAGCCATTAAAAGTGACTTTTCCATATGTTGGATTTTGGCATTCACATTGCTCTCTCCTCTCCCATCGGCCCTCAAACACACGGGGCTCGGGCAAGAATTCATGGTACTTTTCAGTAACATCTTACTACCTTCCCAGGCTACTTCTATGCTCCTGCACTTCCAACTTCTTATAGCCCCGAAAAGAGCTTGGCTGCGAGAGGACTGTGTCTGCGAAATGGTGCAGAGCGGAAGGAAATGGTGTCATTAATTGTGCAGTTTATGTAGATTGTAATTCTTGCAGCCTTCAGTTCCAACCCAGATTAGCATTCCCTTAGCTTAAAATAACAAAAAGGGAACTGTCAGAATCAGAGCAAAAGTATTAGTATGATGAAACATGTTAACAGGTAGCCATTAGCACTTTATATCTGCATGAATAGTGTCTTTAAGTGTTTTATTGGTAACAGAGCAAGGAGGATGGGCAGAATGGCATTCGTTTTCAAGCTGGGACGTTGCTTTAATTGCATTCTTTTTAATGTCATCAGTTGTCAGGGAGGATGAGGTCAGGGTGAGCTCCAGGCTGGGGGGGGTGTGGGGGGGGCTTGGGACAGGGCTGGGTTTCAAGTACCAGCTATTTGCCAGAGAAAGAGGAAAGAAGGAGATAAGTCTGGACAGGACCTGTTATTACTCTTTGCTGTTACAATGTGTGTGAGATACTCGACTCCAAAAGAAGTGTGAGGGATAGCTGTGGTGTGGAGCAAAAACGTGAGTGTAACGTCCAGGGAGGTGCTGGTCAGTCCAAGTGCGTGAGGTGTTCCTGCTGCCAAATCATAGAAAAGGCACAACACTGAGCTCAGCTCCTGGTTGCACCAATGCTTTGCTGGTTGCTGTTTGATCATCGATGGTCACTCCCAAGCGGCAGCATCCAACAGTTGCTTAAGGGAATGGTAGACATTTATTTGCAGGACTAAAACAAAAAAAAGAAAAAAATAGGAAAAAAAAAAGGCGGCGGGCTGTGGGGGAGGGGTGCAGACCGGCAAGTATTTGCAGCAGAAATTGAGGAAAATCTTTTTGGGTTTGCTCATAGTGTTGAGGATTGTGGAGGAGAGGCCATTGCAGCTCCCCACCAAGCAGTGGCATGCGCCAGCTCCGATGGCTGGAAGTGACTCATGCACAGCCTAAGCTGCGTGGTCTTCCCGAATAACCCTGAGACCCGGCACAGCCCTGCCCGTCTCTATTTCCACCCTCTTTTCCCATCCCACTGGGACTTCTCCCATCGTGTGGAGCTCTCTGGCATCCCACTTCTGCTGACGTGGAGGTCCTCAGGAAGAAAAAAAAAGATGCAGGCTGTCGCCAGCTCCTATGGACCTTTCCTGTTGCATCCCTCGATAAACGTGCCTTGTGGATGTTTTGCTTGTGTCTCAGCAACTGGCAGCCCTTCTCGTTCATGGAAATGTCAGACCCTGCCTTGTTATTGACTGCGCGGCTGGGTCTACGTGTCTCACTACTGGCAAGGAGCTGCCCTGGGGCGAAGCCTTTCTTCCACCCCCCTCCCTCTGCCTGTTTTTGAGCCTATGTGTTGGTGAACACGAGCTGTCTCCTATTTTTTATTTATACAAGGATTTTGGGGGTAGACAGACCACTGGCAGTCGGTGTTTTAGGTTGGTTGTCTGTGATGAAGAACCGCTTAGCAGTTGCTCAACTACTTTTGTTGGTGATTTTGGGTTTCTTGTGAGGTTTTGCTCGCGCGTGCGCCTGCGGGCATGGGTCCTGCTGTGGGGAGGGACGTTGGTGCCTCCTGTGTAGCCTGAAAGCCTTGAAAATCTCTGCCCCGGGTGCAAAATGTGCCTTTTGTGCATCAACTTTTCATCCTTCCTTACTTTCTGCCTTACTTCCCAGAGAAAATATAACAGCGCTGGAAGGCGTAGCATGGTGCCTTGTTCTTTTCTTTCGGGAGCGCTAGATTAATGGCAAAAATATGGCTTGGACGCTGCTCTACAGTCTTCAAAAAATCTGTTTGTTTGTTTTTCCCCCTCTGCTCTGGTGTGGCTGGCGTGAGGACGGTTCCCACCTTTCTGCCATATGTTTTTGGGTGGCTGAATTCATGCAAGATGGTAGCGGGGTTTGCACCTGGGCAGCCAAGAGCCACAGGTGGCTGGCTCTGTGGGACCCACACTGCCCTCCCTCCCAAAGCCGGGCCACAAGCTAAAATGATATTTTCCACCCCCTAGACCTTACAAGGCTTTTAACCATATGCACTTCAGTAGCTTCTAACTTTTTTGTCTCGAATCTAAGCAGCTTTAATCAACATAAATGCTTGCAGTGGGTGTAGGTTGTTGCCTTTAATAAAGGGTGAGCTTTTTTCTTCGCCCTTTTCTTTCTTTTCTTCTTTCTTTTCATACCTTATTTTGCATTCTGCCACGCTCGATGAGCGTTTAATCCCTGCCCTTCTGTCTGTTGAGATATTATGTTTTTTTAATAGTGCTTGTTTATGACTAAGGTCAAAGACAGTATTTCAGAACAAAAATTAGAGTTAGTTCATAATTGAGTACATATGTATGTTACTGTTTATTTTTATAGTTTGCTAATTTATTTTTAAACAGCTCGGTTGAGCCAACATGTTTATAGGTCTGTTTATCACATGTCTTGCCAGTCGGAGTGCTAAAAGACACATGCTTTTCAATAGCACAGATCTGAAGTTAAATTAGATAATACCGCCAGGTAGCAATTTAATTACATTAATTGAATGTTTAGGTTGAAATGTAGTTTTGCAAAGGCTATAATGGAATACATTTATAAGTGTCTGCATATAAATCTTGGCATTTAAAATGTTATTTGAGCCTGCCGGTGGGGAAATGAAACTCCGTCGAGTGCTTTTGAGGGAGAAATGGGGTACTTTGCTACCAGTACTGAAGCGCCTGTGCTTGCAGTCGCTTTAGGTTTGGGCACCGTCCTGGCTTTTGGTACAAACATCTGCGGGTGCCCCTTCCTGTAGCAGGAGCTCACGGGGAGTTGCCTGGCTGGGCGGTTGCGTGGCCTGATCCGGTACGCTGGGGTCGGAAAAACAACGGCCCGTTTGAGTCCCGATGGAGGGGCACGAGCCAGCGCTTTGCAGGAGGGCCGAGAGTCATACGTTAGCCAACGCGGAGAAAACGTTTGTCCAGCTGAAACCAAGCCCTCTCGGTCGTGCGCCGAGTGATTTCCCAAGCTTGCCAGCTGTCGTACCGGATTGTACCCGCGGGCTCTGGCCGTGGGCTGCCTTCCCTGGCTGGGGAGCTGCAAAACAGCCTTTGAAAGCCAGCTCGGAGGAAGCACCACTGAAGAACAGAAGCTGTGAATGAATGATGCTCTCCAGCCCGGATGGGGATTTAATCCTAGGTGTAAACATTTTCAAATAATGTACTGTCAGGAGGGGGCGAAGGGAGATTCCTCAGTTTGACAGTGCCCAAGAATAGCAGGCTTGGTTAGGAAAGGATGGGAGAAACTGCTGTGGTGCTGTTCGGTTTTGCTTACACTGGTGGCTTCTGCACGCACCCGTTTCCAAGCAAAATATTAAAATCCCGGTGTTTCTAGTGGGAGTAGGGCTGGGCTCTTTGCAGTTCCCTTTTAGGATCCGGTGAGCTGAACGAGTCTGGTTTCAAAATAAAAAATAATATAAATCAAAGGAGCAGGAGGTCATAGGTTGATTTTTATCGGGGCTCAGGGATAGATAAAGGGTAACAAGAAGAAAGTCACAGCTTGTGCAACATTCTTGTGCCACGGTGGGCAATCTCCTTTTGGGTGCCTGCATGCTGGGAGGGGTGGAGGAGGAAGAGGGGGGATATGCAAGACCTAAACACCCAGACAGTGGGAAGCATTCCGAAATAAGCTGGTGGCGAGCAGGCCCCTGGCATTTCTCAGGCTCTTGTATTGCAAACAAGCCAGGAAAAACACATCGGGCTCAGCACTGGGATGTTTCCATCTGTTTAGTGCATATACTTGTGTGTGGGGACTTGGAGCCTCTCCCTGGTGCTTATCTGGGTTGGGATGGTCAACTGAGGTGTGGGTTTTTTCCCCAAATCACACCTTTGCTGGGTAGGTAATCTCTCCAAATACTCATCCCCAGACAAGGCATGGCTGAGGCAGGGTCCTGCGAGCAGCAGGAATAACTGTGCAGGTCCAGGTCACCACAGACCTTCTCTGAATGACCCAAGGCTTTAGCAGATGGCTGAGGAGTAGTCGTGTTCTTCTACCCAGTCTTACTCATTGCTTTCTCCCACATGTAGCTTTTCCACTCAGGCTTTGCTTGGACCCAGGTGTCATCCTGCGGCCTTTTGTACACCTGGGATTAGCTCCCAGACGCTGTCTTTGGGAGCTCTACCCTGGTCTCGCTGTGCTCTGGTGGCCCGAGCCAAATGTCCCCACCAAACCCATCCAAGACTGCCTGCAGGACCTGTCGGTGCTTTGGGCTCCTGCGCCTACAGTGGGGCTCGGAGCACGTCTGGCATGCTCTGGGGTGAAGCCTTCCGCTTAGTTTCCCTTGCAAAGTACCTGATAAAAATGCACACAAACTCTGTGCTGCACTGAACCCAAACACGGCCAATGGGGCCAACCAGGGCATCTCCTCCAGATGAAAATCCTCATGTAGATACAGCTAGTGGTGCTCCTGTGCTAATGCAAAGCACCTGCACAGAAGAAAGGAAGGGATTTTTCTGGTTGTGGAGACTAGGTGAAGTTTCCTGATCCAGGCAGATTTCCATGCCTGTGCGAGAGGTTTTTGTGAGTGTGGCTTCACTAATGGCTGGAATTGAGGCGAGGTGCTAGTACAGACAGAGCCTGGAGGAGCAGAAGGGGACGCCATGGTCCATGCTTGCACAAACCAGAGGAATTTGTAGGTAAAGAGGTGTGTGTGAGGAGTCCATAGGAGCGTTGGCACAGTTCCCGGTGACTGGCCTCAGCATTTGGGCAGTGGGCGCCTGCTTCTTCCTCAAGCTCTGACAGTTTTTGCCCCATCATCTATACTACGGCTCTTGTTTCCCCCTGGTCTTGAAGGGCTGACACGTGCTGCCAGCCCCATGCCAAAGGACAAGTAATGTTCAAACGTGGGTTCTGAAGTTGAGGTGCCGCCAGTGAACCTGGCATTTGGGGCGGTCGTGGGTGGCGTTTCCGGAAAGTCAGACTTTCTAGAAAGCCCCCAGGATGGAAGAACCCAAGAGCTCCAGTTTCTTCTCCATCTTTCAGATTAAAGGTGGGTTCCCTGTGCGTCCTGATGGACCTCTGTGGTGGGGCCCGGCCTCATGGGCCAGCTTCTGCCAAAGAAACACAGTGCAAAGTGATTACTGGACATGCTTTGAAGCACGTACAAAAATATTTAACTCTGTTAATAGCATTTGCTTTCTTTTCCTCTTGCTTTCCCCCCCAGTCTATAAAGCGCCGGTTCTTTGAGGGCCTGATTTGCATGCGAACGTGGGGTGGCTGTTTGTCCCCTTGTTTGGTAACTTGTGACTAACTGTCTTAAAAAGCTCTTTTCAGTGGGGTTTTCCCATCCCCTCTCTTTTTAGCTGAAAATAAGTGACTGATTTATTTTTTTTTGTCTTACAAAAGCTCACCTCTGGCTCAAGACCAACCAGGGAGAGTTTCTGCTGCAAATTAAAAATAGTCCAAAACCAGAGGGTTTCAATGAAAGTCTCAATGTAAAACTGAAGTTAGAGCGGCCACCACCAGGTGATTACCATAATGCCGAGTGCTTATTGCTCGGCTCAAGGTTTCCAAACGCTTGGGAACAATTCCAGCTTGTTTGGGCTTGGGAACAAAACCTCTCTGAGATGCTGCAGCCAGGGTGGAAGGGATCCAGGGAGCAGCGGGAAGCAGTGCAGCGCTGTCCCCGCGCTGAAGACTTGTTCTAATGGCTAAAGCTAACAGAGCATCCCATAGCGTTGTGGTAGGAATGTTTGCAGGCTGAGTTCAAAATGCTTATTTAAAAATGATCAGTCAGTCACGGCCTAAAAGCTGTCTTGCTTACTTATTTTAGGAAGGAGACTGAGAAGTAGGACTGCTGTATTAAGGATGCTGAATCGGTACCTGCTTTAGGATCAGATTGCAGTCTTTTTACATTGGAGGGCATCTTCCTTCACCCCCAATTCTGCTGGCATCCCTGCAAACAAAACCATCGCCATCGACAAAGTTGGTGTCATAGAGAATGGCTGCATACACCCTTCTTGGGGTTTGCAGAGGTTTATGCAGCCCTAAGGCATGAGAGTTGAGCATGGGAGCAGATAAACATGCTCTGCCGATCCTCTTCTGCTCTTCGTTTCGTTTGCACTGGGATCTGTGTTTGCGAAGATCTTTTTTTCCCCGAGTCTTTGAGGGTAGCCCACTTAAAGGACTCATGGAGCTGTATTTTCTGTACAGTAATGAGGCAGCGTAACGTACCAGTCATGGGAAATCTGATAGACTTGGGAGACCCTAGGAGGGTAGAAAATTACTTAATTTACTTTGTGTGCAATAGTCTTAATTTTCAACTATTTGAACAACTGATTGCTGGGGCAATCATCAGATCTTCAGAGTTAAGATGTTTCCTGCTGGAACGGAGCATTAGCTAAATCAGCGGTGGCTGGGGATGGCAAAACGGAGCAATTGTGCACGTCCATCTGAGGGTAAAGAGAAGATTAAAATGAAATCCTTGAACCTGAGCTGCAGTGCTTTTTCTTTTCTGGGAGGGGTGAGGCAGGTGAAGCTTACCTGGTCTGGCGGTTAATTACCCGGGTGGGGAGCTGGAGCTGTGTAGCTCCGGCGGTGGCTCCAGGAGTGGCTCCAGGAGGCAGGAGCTGGGTCCGGTTTCCTTCTGAGCGGGTGAGAAGCACTCGGCTCGGTGATTCCCCTGGTGTTTGCTCATTGTGAGTAAGAGCGATAAAATCTAGCGGTGGCATTATTTTATGTCTTGGGTGCTTTCTTTGCAAGTTACTAATAATCCTATGTGTCTTTGACCCATTTCACGGAGACAGAAGGCAGGATTCTGCTGCCCTTTTTTTCGTGAGCAGCTGGCTGAAGCGAATGGACCTCGAGGAAAGGGATTAGAAACTGGTCCTTCGTTAGGGTTAGGCGTTGCAGCCCTTGTGCTGTGGGCGAGTGCCTCCTTGAACGAGGTTTCCCATTGATTTGGATGAGAGATGCCCTACGTAGGTACCTACTCATCAAGAAACTGGCAGTTTAGCTCATGGGGATGGAAATAGCAGCAGCGTAAGTGCAGAGCGAGGCACCCACTCACACAAGGAAGGTGATGGGACCTGCTTTATTCATCAAGATTGAGCTTGTACTGGAGGAAGAATGACAGAGGACTTTTCATTATGAAAATGTATATGCCGCTGGAAAAAAAAGTATTTGTAATTGTTTAGAAAAGAAAATGGGCATGAATATTAAGAGACCTTGTCCTGCCTTTCCGTGCCAGCGGAAGATGAAAAATTCAGCGTGAAAGTATTTTCTTATTAAAGAAAACCCCAAACCTGGACTATAAAATGCAATACTAGTTTCTGAAGGCTGAGAGCTGCATGAGTGAGTATGTTTTAATTACAGTGGCAAAGTACAAACATTTCTTAGTGAGCATTCAATGCGTTAATAATAATTACTTAATTCCTTGGCTAAAACATGCATCCTGCTCGTGTTCTTTTAGTGGGTTGGGAATCTGATCCCACTTTTTATTTTATTTTGCTGACAGCCGCCCAGCAAGTAGGGAGGGTAGAGGATGGAGACTATTTATATAAACAGAGGCTTTAGGTTTTGCTATGTGGATGGTTACGCTGGGGTTGCACGGTTTTGGTTAGCAGACTTCTGCATACGGAGGCGAGGACTTGAAGCAGATCAGCTGATTCAGGGGGACCGAGTATCTGACTGCTACAGCGATAAGTGTCTGTACAAATATTTATACAAACCCGGTAGTCTTTTGAATTGCATTATTACAACACCAAAAGCTGTCAGATTTCCAGGGTTTCCGAGGCGTACTTCTTACAGCTTGCATACATTTTGCCAGCGGATGAGAGCGAGCTCTGCTCATGCTCAGAGCTGGCTGGACCCGTGCCATCGCCCAGCCGGGAGCAGGGTAGGTGCCGAGCCCATGCAGCACCCAGCCCGAGCTGATAAGCCCTGCGGAGAGCCTGGCTATATTAGTTCAGGCTTAGCACTGAATTTATGCGATCATGCGGCACAGGGCTGACTCAGAGCAGTCGTGGAAGGAGATTGTGGGCCGAACGAGCTCGGGGCCACCTGTGAAGGGTGGTGGAGAGGTACCCCCCTGCATTTGAGAGCCACGTTTTAGCGCCAGGCTGCAGATTCCCACCGTATCCTGGCATGCTGCTCCTCCCCTGGGTCGCTCGCAGAGGGTCTGACCTCAAGTCTGCAGCTGATTGTGGGAGGCTTCAACATCGCATCAGGCCCCATATAGGAAAATGACAGTTGTCACCCAAAAGGAAAGGTTGGGAGACTGTGGTGGCTTACGTGCAGGTGGGGTGCAGAGCCAGATGTAAATGGATTTGGGCTAGGCGTAGAAGAGAAGTCCTCTTGTGCCTTTTCTGCTGGAAGTTAGTCCAAATATCTGCATAGGTAGGTAGCCCGGCATTGCCAACGTGTGTGGTTTGGTGGCGATTCTCACTGCAACTGTGGTTTTTCTTAAAGCTTTCTTGGAGCCATGGGATTATGGGATCCTACTGGTGCTCTGGGATAAAACTTGAAAAAGGGACTTCAGTCCCACTTCAGATCAAATACACACAGGCAAGGTTCACGCCGCTTGCTGCCATGAGGCCAAAGGGATTATTCCAGATCTACAAAACCAACAAGAGTTTGAGTCAGTGGTAGGGAAGGCTGGAAGCTTCACGAAAGTTATTTGAATACATCAAATGCTGTCAGTGGAAAGAAGCGGCTGTCCTACAGTGGGGTCAGAGCACATCAGTAGCTGCCCCAGCCCTGGCAGAGAAAGCCCTGTGTTTTCACATGCCGACAGTGGTTGCATGTCCTGTTGCACACTTATTTGTAGGGTTAGGAATTTGGAAAACATTTGCAAGTTTGTGAAACTGGAGCCAGGGGCTGCTGTGGGCCTCCTGGTGTCCTTCAGTGGCACAGCTCCGGGTAGTTTTGGTTTTTAGGGGTGAGTGTGTTTCTTCCAACAGCTGTGAGTGTATCTCCAGAGGTTTCAAAGAAGTGGGCTCTTTATTTCCAGTGCAGCATTTGTTTGTTTTTAGGGCATGTTTCTCCCCAGGGGAAGAAGAGTAGCAATCCCATGATCAAAGAAACAAAGCAAATTGCTGCGGAATTTCTGCCTAACAGTATTTAAATTAAAAAAAAAAAAAAAACAAACCACAACAACCAACACATGGTATATAATTTATAAATGAGTCACGTATGCCTCAGCTCTGGCCTCCTGGAGCAGCGTCCGAGAGGTCAGGTTCAGCAGCCAGTGCTCCAGCAGCCTTTTACGTTAGGTAGCAGTGAGCAGTGTCCGTCCTCTGTGGCAGCCCATCACATGGGACCCATTGCTGTACAGTGAGAGCAGAGCCACGAGGCTATTTCATCCACATCCCCAGCTGCAGCGATCCCCTGCACTGCTGCAAACACACTGGCTTGGATGGATGAGCCGGATGCAAGAAAAGAATTGAGCGAGTCAGGGAGGGAGGAATCACCTCCTGATGTTCCTAGTAAGGAATAAAGCCAGGTTTTCCATGGTGGCTGGTTAATTCGCTGGGACTGCTTTGTTGGCCCTGCTTCTGCAGCACTCGGTGCTGCAGCATCCCTGCTCGCCCAACAGGCTAGTATCACTGGACGGACCACGCACAGTGCAGCAATGTGGTTAGCCAGATAACGAGGGCATTAACCCTGTTTTTCTGACCGTTTTCTAACAGGGATAGCCCCATTCCTGAAATTTCACCTACACATGTTATGTCAAAATCATCTAATTCGGCCATGAGATGTGGATTGCTGCTCTGCTTGGCTGCAGCGGATGGGATGGGGTAGCTCCCCTCCCTCTGTGCAAAGTTATTCGAGGTGTTGTGGAGCAGCGCTGTGCTCAAGAGAGGCTTTGTCGGGGCAAGAACGATTAGGGCTGGTTTTCTGGAAGTGGTGGGGTTGCGCTTAAAAATGCCTAATCGGCTCGGGAGGGCTGCATGTGTTTCCCTGGCAGCCTCTTTTAGCTTCCAGCAGGGATGTGCTCTGCGACTTCAGCATCCCGGCTTCAGAGGAGGCAGACGGAAACAGTAAATGCTAAGGGCAGCATTATTAATTTCAGAAAAACAAAAAACCCCGCCCCGTGTAGCGTATTATTCAATGTATAGTGTAGCTCTGTGGACCAGAAGCATTTTGTTTGGTGTGTCACAGGCGGCGTAGCTGGAGCGGTCAGGTTTTGACGCGGTCACCTGTCCGCCTTGCTGTTTCCTCTAGTAGCAGTAGGTAGGTCCCTCTCTGGGTAGGCATAGGGGCATGGGATAGCCTCATCTTGAGTGCCAGAAGTGGTGGCTGTAGGGACACGCTGACTTGGAGGGCTTTTAAAAGCTCAGCTTTAAAGAAGGTGGGAAAGTAAGCGCAGAACTGCTTAATACTGCTTAAAAATGTGGGATGTACAGCACAAGGCACGTGCACATCATCGGCTGTGTTTGTAGCCCTGCAGCTGGTTACAACCTGCACGGGTCTGATCCTGATCACCCATGTGTCCGACTGAAGTGGGCAGGGAGCTGCAGGTGCTGCCGGAGCTGTTGCAAGGGGACAGGTCCTACCGCTTGTCTCCCATTTCAGTACCCTCCAAGGCTGTCTCCCAGCCATGGGGAAGCTCGGCTGTGGCGGGATCTCTGTAGAGCTGGAAGCTCAGACAGCAGCAGAACTGGCAGGTAGACAGCGTGCAGAGGGGCACATCCTACTCCGAAAGCAAGGGACCAGCAGTTTGCCCCAGGATCGGGGCTGTAGCCTTGGCACTCCGTGAACAGTACCAAAATCTACATCTCAGTTTTGTGGTTCGTCCCTGCGTGCTCATATCCCATAGATACCTTATTACAGCACCTGCACAAGCACTTCTGTGGGGGTAGAAATAAAAACTGTATACATATGCTTGCAAACATACATATAAACACCATGAGCGGCCTCGGCACTGAAATGGTAAATACACTTTAGAAAATCACCTTTAATCATGGCAAAAGCTTTTCTTCTCCTTAGCTGGGGACTGCAGGGTGGGTGCAGGGGGATGGACTAGAGCCGCTTCGGCCGGTTTCTCCATCTCTACCTGGTGCAGGGGGTGGTGTCCTGTGCTCCCGGGGATGGCTCGGTGACGACTGGGACGTGCTGTTCAAGGGCCGAGTATTACAACCTTGCGAGGAATTTTAACGTATCTGTGTTTATTACGAGCGTCTTCCAGCAGTAATGCGTGCCCGGGCAGACAGACAGACAGGCGGTAGGATCCTGCCTCCGCCAAAGCCTGCGGGGAGCCTGCAGCAAACCCTGCCGGCTGCCTGGCCACAAACCCAGCTGCTGCCCAACGTGTTGCCTAAACGGGCAGATGTCAACGTTGCTCAATGCGACGAAGACCTGAATGTCTGTTTATTAACGGATAAGATGGTCAGGCTGGTGTATGGCATGCGAACTGGCCTGTGCAACTCCTGTGGTTTCCAACCGTACTTATCGAGGGAGGGGGCTGCCTGCCCAGGGAGGGTGTTTCCTCTAATCGGTAACTTCACATGCCAATGGCAGGCAGATGTGTGGGGGGCAAAAGCCTGGCTTTTTCATAACAGCCGCTTTTGCCGGGCTCAGGGGAAGGAGTCATCTAAGGCAAGGTTGGGGAGCTCAGAAGCAGCGTTTTGCTCAGAAAGAGTAAATGCTCCCCGAGAAAGGGTAGCAAGTGGGGAGCTCGCAGCCACCCCCTTGGCCATTAATTTTCACCATCCCACGTAGAAGAAGTCAAGTCATCCCAGTATTTCCTAGCCATAAGTTTAGCTCTGGAAACCCTTCCCCAAGTCCTTTAGAGGCTTCTATTGTCTGCCCACTGTCCCCGAGACACTGCAGGCAGTGCCCGAGATGGTCGCGGGCTCAATTTAACGGCATCTCTCCCGCTTATCAGACTATATAATAAACATGGCTTTTAGGAGGGATTTTTTGGGGAGGGGTGTGAGGCAGGCGGTGAATGAGGAGGCCAGACACCATTGTCTGGCAAGAATGTGAGTCCCCGGGGGCGAGCGCGCCTGGGCTCGCCTTCCAAATTGTCCCAGCATCAATCCCCCCTCCTTTGCGGGATTTCCTTCTCCAGCCGGGGTTTTGTTTCAGAACAAGCGTTGGTCAAACAAGCTTTTGTTTGCGGTCAGTTGCTTGGCACACATACACCACTTCTGGTGGGGGACAATGAGGAAGCTGTTTCGGGGGCAGCTGCGGTGGGACTGAAAGGGAATACTGATGGAAAAAGGACGCGGGGAGGAAATAGCTGGGTGGAAATTAATTGGGAGGATCTTAAAAAGTCTGGGTGCTGCAGCTAGGTTGGGAGGGCGGCGTGGAGTCCTTCGATCCTGCTGCCTCGCCCTGCTTGCCGCCTTGTGCTGGTTTGTATTGCTTCCCCTCCCCCCTCCCCCAAGCCTAGGATACCCCCGCCTTGGACCAGCGAGAAAGTTGGACAAAATATTTGCGACGACACGTCTAAAAAGCTTTCTTTCAGGAAGAAGTAAACTATTTACAGCAGTAACAGAGTTTAAAAGGAATTGTATAAGTGAGACTGACTTCTTTGTCAGCAAAATTGCAGCAAAACCTGTTCATAGATGACATTACCTAAATGACATTATGTACGTATGTCCTTTCTTTCACATTTCCTGTAATCCTGTTACGGCATTGTCCCATTACCTCAAGCACTGTCATCTTTAAATGCTGTCAGATCTTAACTGGATGGCCAAGGACATCGGAAAAGGATCGAGGTGAAGCTGATCGCAATTTCAGACCTGCTGTATATGCGGCCATCTCCCAGCCTGCCCCTGGATGGGGTGTTTTCTGATAAAACGTTCAGGTAAAGTGATGACTCAAGGACTTTTACGTCTTTCATGGAGCTGCCGTCCATCACCACGGCATCCAGCACCCTTTTTGGGGAGCACGGGGAGGGTTGGGCACAGACTGGGTGTTGGAGATGCTGGAGATGGCAGGTACGAGCTCTATGCTTGCCGATGCTTGTTGGAAAGTGCTCCCATCCCTGAGAAAATGAGGACCCGGAGGTAAGCGGCTAGAAAATGCCCCTGCGGGACCATGGGCAATGCTTCCACTCCCCATATAGCCTTCGTGGCATTAAAGGCCATTTGCAAAGCATGCCGAGCTCCTCGGACTTAAAGTGCGATTGAGTGCAACGTCTCGATGTTAATTGTTTTTAACGTTATTGCTTTCTTACTGTATTATTGCTAAAAAATGACGTGAGGCCAATTTCTTTTACTCCAGCTGCGAATGTGCCGCTGTGGTTTTCCAAAAGTGCTACGAGACGTGACAGCAAATGGGAGGATTGCAGCTTCTGCCATTTTCCTGCTGAAATATTCAGCGCTCTTAAGCCCAAGGAGTGGGAAGGATTGGTGTCGAAGCAGTAGCCTGTTTAAACTGACAGCCCCTCTCGTCAGGTTATAATAGCGGTGATGATAATTGCCAGCTCGGGGGCAGGAACTGTCGTTTCGTTATCTCTGGGTGCAGTGCCGCACTCCGAGGGGCTCTGGTCCCCCGTGGCAGCCGCTGGATCTGGCTGCAGTGCAAATAACAGCGGCCTTGAACCTGAAATGCTCTCTGCAGGCAGAAGTCTGTGGTCAGGCATGTGGTGATGCATCTGGTTGCCCATCTTCGGCCCCGTGAGCTGGTTTTCCTGAAAAGCAGAGCTGCCCTGTGGGTGACTGTAGGTTGGCAGCAAGGGTAGCGATGCCAGCAGGGACTGGCACGTGGCTTCCCAGGGAGTTGTCCCGGCTGCGTGGATGTAGAGATGCTGCTGGCAGGTCACAGTGTGCCCCGCGTCCTCCTGTGCACCGGGATGTACAGCAGCATATGTGGGCTGATTTTGCTAGCATGAGGAGACAGATGATGGGGGGCCCCAGCCCCCTTATCCAAGGCGTTGTCAAAGTAAAGAGGTGAAAAGCCAGAAAAGGAAGACTCGTGGATGAAGAGCAGGAGAGCGGCTCTCTTCTGAATGGCAGCCATGTTCATTTGGCCCAACGCAAGGATTAGGCAGCAGCAAGGCTCAAGAGTTTAGTCCCAGTGATGCTAAAGAGCAGGACCTGGATCCCCAAATCTTCCTGCTGAAAAATAACAGCGGAAGAGCCCATGGAGTAAGGGGGCATTTTTCCCAAGGAAAGGTATCATGATAGATACCATGCAGACTACATGGAAGATTATTTGCTTCATCAGGTGAGGTTAGGGTTTTTTTATCGCTACCTGTTACTGGTATCTTAAGCGCTGGCAGTTACAACATTTAATTGCATTTTCCTGTAAGAAAATGCTTATCTTGCTAAAAGATGGGATTCTCTACAATGCGTTTTGTACACTTAAAAACTCTTGCTTCCATTTTGTTCTTTACCATCAGTGCTATCTTAATCCATCCTCCAAGGCCAGTCCTCTGGTCTTTTCCTCCACTGATATGAGGTTGTGAGCGGGCAAAAGTCTCCACGCCAGGTCTTCCCAAGCAAGTGCTGTCCTTACCTGCCAGTGGCTCTGCCCCCTTCTCCTGCATGGGGGAAAAGCAACCTGCAAGATGTGCTGGAGCCATCTCATCTCCCCTTGCATCCCACAGCCCCCAGCGACGCTCTCCCTGGAAAGGTCTCAATCCAGCCCTCCTAAACTGGCTGTGGTTTGTGCATCGCTGCCCTGTCTGGGTAGTAAATTGGTGCTTTTTTGGATGCTGGAGGAGAATTTTTCTCTCCTTTCTAAATCTCTTAATAACTGAAGATTTGGGTGTAAAAGCACTAACTGCACTCAGTTCACTGGGTTTTTTTTTTCAGTGATAGCTTGGCTTTTTTTCCTCCTATAGGCACAAGAACCATTTATAGCCGAGGTGGGCTGAGTCTGCAACTTATTAATCTCTCCCTTGCATGTGGGTTGAAAAGAGACACCATGCCTTTATCAAAAGCCAGGCTAGCACAAAAGCCTATGCAAAATCATCATCAAATCCTATTAGAGGTGGAAAATATCTCTTAGATCATCTCATTCATTTCCCTGCCAATGCCAGACTGTTCCTGAGAGTTAATTTTCTAGTGTCTGCCGCCGACTCCCTGTGTGACTGCAGGTCTGTCATCTTGCCTTTGGGTTGTCACTGTAACTTCCACTCATTTCCTTGCATTTCCAAACAAGCCTCATTTTGTTCAGTGGTTGCATGTGTTGTTAGTATTTGCCCTGCATTACTTATTAGCAGTGGGTGCTACTTGGAGAGCATCACCAGACCTCGCTTTGCAGCTGGGAAAGGCATCCCCGTGGGATGGGGCATGCTGGGTGCTCAGGGAGTGCCGTCCTCTGGAGAGGGGCTCCATCCCCTGCAGCCACTGCTACCTGCTGTAGGTATCAGGGAAATGAACATCTCAAAGGGAGGTTTCTCTCCTGCAGTTGTGGCCATGGGTTCAACATGAGCAGGTCGTTCCCCGTAAAGCACTTCTCCCAACCTCTGCTGGCACCACCTTCGAAAAAATCCCACCCCAAAGTCCCGGGCTGGCTGTGACATCCAGTTGGCAGGGGGTAAAAATAATAATAATAATTCAAAGCTGGAGCTATTTATAGCATTAAGCAAATGCAGGTTTCATCAGGGTTTGTTTCAGAGGAGGAAACGGCCTGTAGGAGCGGAGTAACCTTACTTGTAACTTTGCGCCGGCACTGGCGGCGATTGAATTCCCTGACATGGCGAGGGTCTGGGCAGCCCTGCCAGCGCCAGGAAGATCAGTCCGGCAACTGTCACCTGGAAAGCATCAAAAGCGGGTGGCCATCAACAGCTCGTGCATTTGCAGAAAATCTGAGGGCTTTCTAATTAACTGAGGATCTCTAAATTAGAGTGAAGCCGCTCGACAAGCCCCCTCATATACCTTTAGTGTCAGGGCTCAGCTGATCGCCGCATCTAACAAGCGGCTGATTTTTAACAGTAGCTCCGAGACTCAATCAGCTCCTAATGGCTCCATTTCAAAACGTTTCAGTGCATTTTTCATCTCTTACTCTGGAATTTTTGCTCTTTGTTCCCTGCTCAAATATTCTGGAGCTTTTCCTTAATTTCAGGCTTCTGCCTTGCAATGGGTCCTCTGCCCTAACTAGACAGCTCATCGCTTGCCTTTCCCCACACGCGATCCTCTGCCGTGGCCGCTCGCTCTGCTTTCTGATCAGTAAGTTTCAGAAATTCCCCCTTTTTCTCCCCGTGATATATAGGCAGTACTGCGGGGTCCAGAATTTCATAATTAGAAGGAATCCCTTGTTTAAACGGACCCCTGTGTAATAAGAGCTGACAAGTGGTTTTATTTCAGCTTTAAACCCCCTCCCTTTAAGACAGCGAATGCAGTTTGGAAATGCACCTGATCTTGACCTCCCTCCTGCTGCTTTTATGCAGCATCACAGATTTGGGCACTGGCACTGCTGATGTACACCATGGCAAATGAGATCAAACCCTCATTTTGGCTGCCTTCATAGTGGAGTAAGAATATGCACATTTAAACTGAGGGCTTCGAGCTGCTGGTAAAATGATGGGGGGATCTTTCCCGACGTGTAACTCCTGTTGCCAGTAATGAGACCCACGTGAGGCATCCGTGGGAAGGCGGCAGGATAAACTCCTACGTAAGCAGTGATTAGGAACAGATAAATTCCATTCAGGAAGGTAGAGAGTTAATCAGCAACTCCTTAAGACTTCTCCGTGTGTGTTTCTGTTCAACTGCTTATCCGTATCTTGGCAATTACTCACATGAAATAGAATATAAATCCTGATGCCTAATTTTTCTTCGAAAAATTTCACCAGGTAATCAAATCCTGAAGTGCATATTCTATTCTGGTGGTTTTATCAGTAAATCAAATTTTTATCATTTATCAGCAAAAGTTAGATTTAAGCATCCTCACTGTAATGTTTGAAAGATGAACATTTGTTTCAGCGGGTACTGTGCCAATCAATAATCTTCCAGCTTGACTCAGCTATCAATTATTGCTGCAATTATTTGTCTAGTTGGATATTTAAAATGTCATCAGAAAGAGATGATTACATATTCCAGAAAGCAAGGCACTGTATAATCAGATGAACTGAATCCAGTTAAATGTAGTGTGGTACTAACCTGTCCTTCAAAGCTGAATTCTGCAGCCACGACTGAAACAACAGCTTTCTGCATTATTGTAAGGAAACAGATCTTAACCTTGGAACAGTGCGTGTTATTGGGGTCGGGTAATACTCGGTGAGAGGAGACCTTGCAAGCCTGGAAATTGAATCAGCCTTACTGACATAAAGGAAGGAGGGCTTTTTTTGGAGGGGGGGAGGAGGCTGGTGTTGTTGGATTTCATCTGCAAATCTATAAATAAGAAAATCTACTCTTTATCTGCCTTTCTGGGAATTTAAACTCCTGAGCTCGAAGCGCCAAATTTTCGTATGCCCTTTTTGCATTCCTTGACTTGATGTATGTATGGTAAATACTCTCTGTGCCCCGAGAACGCAATAAAGCTGTAGCAATTCTTGCAAGTCTTACATCCTCCAAACTCCAGATATTTGGAGTATTATATCATTTTCAACTTCAAGGATATCTCAACGATGGAGAGGAGACAGAATAAACCGGAGGAGAGTGGACAACTTTACGACACCTTTTGGTCCTATTTGCAAAGCAGGGAGGGGAAAATATATGTATTATCGATTCTACTAATACTCGCTTGTGCAAGTTATGAAACTAAACGTCGTAGGATCTGGTTCAGCACTTGCTGTGCTTGCAACTCCATGGTGACATTGAACTTGCTCAGGGACAGAATAAACCTTTGCCTTCCTGGCAGATGATTTGCAGGCAGCGGTGTTGTTTGGGGGGACCTGCAGTTCCCCTGACCCACTTTGTCAGGATGGTTTGCTGCTGGCTAAATATCATTAATTTGAAAGGGAGAGGAAAGCGAGCCAAAGGGGAAGGCTGGGAAAGAGGAGAGTCTGAAGAGGATCCATTTTGGGAAGAAAAAGGTGGAATAAGGCTCTAAAGGCCCTCGGCTAAGGGCTGGGGCTTTTTGGCTAAACTGGCGCACTGCCCAAGGCACTGGTGGGAGTAGGGGTGCTGTGGGATGGGGAAGGGGACCTTGGCAGTGCCTGATCCAGGTGGGCTGGCAGGGACCACCACATCTCTGCAAGGCGGTGGTTTAAAACATATGTGCTGTACGAAGCCAGGTACATCAGAGAGAGATGTCAATATGCAAAATGCAGCAAAAATAGAGCAAAGCCATAGGTGATGAGGAGAGTTGGTGGCCCGGCAGTGCCCCGGCGGCAGCCTGCCGGCTGGTGAGCAGGTGCCGGCTTCCCACGAAGGTGCCGGCCCTCGTTTCTCCCTGAGAGAGGGCTCACAGCCGTTTCAAAACGCCAGCTTGCTTCAATCTCTCCACTGGTACCCCGTGCGGTAGAGCAGCCGCGTCCTCCAGCGAGGTCCCGCAGTGCTAATCGGGTCACCAAGCATTAGCGGCTCTTCTCAGGAAAGCAGCGTCCTGGCGTTGATTCTGAGAGTCTCTATATGTAAGAGATACGTTCACGTACAATGTGCATCGCAGAGCAGCGTCCACGATGCACATTCATCCGTGCCGGGTGCTGGCTGCAAGGGTGAGCAATGCCGAAGATGCAATACCAACCAGGAGAAATGCCCCACTGCCGGCATCTGCCAGGGCTCAGGAGTGTCGTGGTGTGTCTCGCCCCACGCCGGCAGGGATGACCTGAGATGTCATGCTAGAGCATGTCCTTTCCTTCCTTTGCAAGAAACTTTTGAAGCGCGCTCTGCCTTTTCTTCAGATGCTGCTGGCCGGGGAGAATACAGTAGAAAAGGAAACAATTCATCACGTAGGTGTATGAGAGTGAATGAAATGATTTGGAAGCTCTCTGTAGCTGTATAATTACAACACTGCATTTAAAAAGTGAATTATTGACTTGGTTGTCCCCAGTAGCCACTGGGTAAATGCATAAGTACGGACCGTTGGAGCAAAGTATCATTTGCTGCATAGTCAGGTTAGGCTTTGGAAGGGCTCTGATGCTCTTTTTGGGGCAGGGCTTAGATGAATCTTGATCCTTGGTGGGTCCACAGCCCAGGTGGACCTTCCAGCAGGGGACACACCTGGTGCCAGGTAGGTCCAGAGGAGCTGTTTTACCAGGTGTCATCCCAGCGATGACATTTACAATCATTTACATTTACAATCCCTGTGCCTGCGCTCGCCAGAGGCAGTCTGGGAGAGGCGGGGCGGGGAAGCCTGCGCGTCTGGGATGTTGGTTACTTCGCTAATGATATTTTTAGAGAAATGAGATGGTATCAGTGAGGAGTTCCTCCTACAGGGCTGACAACACCGTGTAGTTCGCCCTTTAGGTCCTGCCGCCGGTGTTTGAAGTTAATGGAGCTACTACCCATGTGATGCTGCAGTCTGCATCACCTGTATTTCTCCATCCCGTAGCGTCAGCGTATAGGGTGCTTACGTGTGCATGATCAGGTGTTCTTTGCTTGAGGGGTTTCTTTTTAAAACTTCATTCAAAGCTGAATTTCAAGCACAGCGTTATTTTCTGATGGCAGGTTTCTTCTGTTCCTCGCTAATCAAGACATGACAGATTTCCACCCCCCTTAAGTTTTAAAAAAGCACAAAATCAGTCACAGCCTGATACCTTACTTGCCAAGTTGGAGCTTGAAGCAGGTTTTCTTGGTGGCCAAATTGTAATCGCCTTGAAAATGGTGACAGACGTTGAGGTCAGGCCGGTATGCCTGGCAGCGCTGGCGTGCTCCGGCAGGACCCCAGCACCCTGCGCCTCTCCACCAAGGCTCCGGCAAGCCATGCGTTCTGTTGCTTGCTGTTAATTAAATATTTTTCATGGGAGGGGGAATCTAGGTGTTATGGGTTTGGTTCTACTTAGAAGAATGAGTAAATACACAGGATATGTTGAGGCTACAACCAAAACGGTCATCCGTGAAGCCTGCACATCTCCTGCAAGGGCCAGATGTTCCCCAGGGTTACGAGGAGCCCGGCTGCCGAGCAGTGGATGGAGCCCTCCCTGCTCCCGCCTGCGTCCCCCGCCGAGAATGCTGCATGTTGCTTTTCTGTAGGGAGGAACTAGCCTCCCTGTTTCCATCCCTTCCCACTCGCTCTTTTGTCAGGCCTCAAACCCTTCTGTTTTGTGGAAATCTGAGCAGTGCTGCAAAACCCAATGAAAATTTGGCTTTGGGAGAAAAAGGTGAATTCCTGGAGTTCCTAGCTCCGGTCCAAATCTTTAAATGGCAAGGCAATGTCAGCTGTAGCTTTGTTTCTATTATTGCTGTTGCTTGGGTTTCTTTTTGAAGTTTGGGTCATGGCGTTAGCATTTTGTCCCAGTTCTTCTTTAGAAGATGGGCTTTTAAAAGGAGGTGTAATGAAAAAACGGCATTGTTGATACTTCATTTAGAAAATATTTTGCCAGTTTTATTAAAATGATTTCTGGGAGTTTGAATTTGCAGGAAAAATAATTATTTTCAGGAATATCAATAAGTCTCTTATCAATAAGTCGTAGATAAGGAAAGGCTGTTAAAGATGGCAAATGGGGTGCTGGGGGTCCCACAAAGCAAAACACCTTCTAGCTTTTTGACATTTTCACAACTAAGCCAGTCCTAGGACCTGCCATCAGGCCTGTTCATAAACAGCGTGTACTTGATTTGCAGGATTTTATTTTTCAAGTGCACAACAGCGATGGTGCTTCTTACTTCACAAGCAATGCTGCATCACTTCCTAGAGAGTTTTGGGGACATTTTCCTTTTTCAGTGTTTCTGAATCCGGTTCATCTAGTGATAGAAAAGATTAGAGAGAAACTACCCTGTTGTACATAAATGCAGCTACTGCTGTTATTTATTATTATTATAATTGTTATGACAACAACAGCGACAATGCTCATGCTAACAGTGCTAACAGCTGCTTATAACCGGTTAATGATGGACCAGGTTAATAACGCACCTTTTGCGATCTGGAGAATGGGGAGGAAGAACTAGTGCAAGAAGGAAAAAATATGTTTGGACAGTTACAGTTTCCCATCTAAACTGATGCTACTGACTACCAGGAAAAGGTGAGTCACAACAAAGCAGCTATTTCTTACCAAGGGAGAAGTGGGCTGCTGCAGGCGTGGAGTGGACCCACTTATCTCGCAGCCCTGCGACGCTTCCTGTGTCCCAACTGTTTCACTTCTCTAGTTTTCAATTGAAAGGAATTTCAACAGTACGGATTTCCAGAAGAGAGAGAGGGGAAAAAAAGATATATTTGACAAGCCAGATGGAGAAGAACTGAATCAAGTACAAGTGGTAACAATTAACTCCATTTTTTTTCTTCCCCCCTTTAAATACCATAACAACTCCAAATTTATCAGTCCAAAAATCAAGCAGTCAGTTGACATTAAAGCTGAATAAAGAAGTTCCTGGGTTTGGCTCAGGCTGTTCCTCCGATAATTGTTTGGTGGCGAGCAGAAGAGAGGGGGGTGCTTACTGCAGGTTGCAAGTGTTCGAGTTGCTTTTAACTTTTGTTCTCTGCAGTTTGATAGCAAAAGGTATGTATGTGCCCTGTAAGTGCAGGTAGCCCGGTAAAGACACCTTGGCTTTGCTTACACTTGTGGGTTTTTTGGGGAAGGTGAAGGAGAACGCAGGAGCTAAGCCACTAAGGCTGGTGGTGCTGGCTTGTGGAGAGAAGCTGCCGAGAACAGGGGCTGGACCATTGGGGCAGCGAGGGCCAATTCCTGGTCTGCTCGGAGGTTTCTCTGGCACAGGGATTTCTCTGAGGGAGTAAATCTGCAGCTGTGAACGAAATCCTTGCGAACACCATTGGCACGTACGCAGTCACTGGTTATGCCGCCGTTTTGTTTGTGAAAACACTGGGAAAACCGGGGTGTCTCTAATGCTGCGTGTTTGTGTGCAGCCCGTACGATGCCCTGCGGTAAAATATGTTACGTTAATAACTCGCTCCTTAATCTGGTGGTCCTTCCCAAACAACATCCTGTGCTGTGGGCTGCCTGTTTCGGATGGGGGCACCGAGAGGATGCTGCACGTAGTGTTTCAGTGTTGCTTTTCCGTAAAGCACTGGTGTGTCCGGTGAGCAGCTTTCCTGGATCCAGCCCTGACTTTTGAGAAACGAAGGAAGCTCCTCCAAAGCACATTGGCACATGCATGCAGGTTATTCCATTACTCACTTGGCAATGCCTGAACTTGCATGCCTAGCTCCAGAACACATTCCCCTCTCCGCTAGCCCTCCCCCCCCAGCAGTGGCATCTAGCTGACAGCTTCTCCTCCCAGCTGGTCTTCTCCCCAGCATCTTGTCTGGCTTTGCTGCTGGTGGACATGGCTGTGGGTCTCACTCAGAGTCAGCTCTGTTGGGCCTGGAGATGTTGGCATGCTTCGACTCGGACTTTGAGCGCGCCGGGTGTATCTGTGAGCACAGTACAGAAAAGCCAGCTTTTTTTTTTTTTTTTTTTTATATATATATATAAAAAAAGCCCCCTAATGCTGAAAGCAGCCATCTCTTCATTTTTACCGAGTAATTGTGCCAACTGCCCTTAAAGGCACTCAAATGCCAATATCCATCTCACTCATTTGTTAACATTTTTCGGATCAGAAGCTAAATCTGTCACTCGTGTGTCACTGGTTAAATCACTTCTTTTGGGGGCAGGGCAGGCAAGAGCTGTTCTGCTGCTTTTTTTTTAGGCAGGAGCCAATAACTTGAGAAACACTAAACATTTGTGCTGTAGTGAAATGCCGTGCCCTGTCACTAGTCCTTCACTGGCCAGGATGTAGAAAAGGAATAAATACATAACGGTGGGTGAGACTTCACTGCGTGAGACCAGTCAGGTTTCATATTGGCCCCACGTTTGTATTTGGTACGTGGTATCCCCATGTAATTCTCCTAAAGGGGTAATTTCCCAAATATGAAGAAAATGAGCAGTAAAATCAACTGGAAGGAAAAACGTACATGCAAAAATGCGAATGGTAATTGGAAGCTATTTGTAAAGAGTTGATGAGCTGTCCAGGAAGGAGAGGGCAACTTTGGCCCAAATCCAAACCCTGCTTAAGTGGTGAGATGAGAACAGCAATTAGATATTAAAAAAAATCAATATATGACAATTTAAAAAATGGAAAATAGATAGCAATCAATTGCAGTGAGAAACCATGACGGGTAGAGAACTGGTCAGGGGAGCGGAAGTTGCGGAGGAAAACTCGTGCCTGGCATGGACGGGGAGAAGAGGAGAGATTCTGAGGGTCCTGGAGAAAAGAGAAACCCTGGAAGTGATGGATGGAAGAAGCAGTAAGGTGGAAATTTTTAATATAAATATTGCTGCTGTAGACCTGGAAAGCAGCAGTGTTATGTTTCTGTATCATAGGTGGGCGATGATGTTTTTTCTATCTCATTAGTAGCCAAGGAGGATTTTATACAAGGTCCAATGGAGATAAATATTTTTAAATGAAAAGGCCCTGACAGCTTGCACCCAAGAATCCCTAAAGAGTTGACATGTGATGCTGGTTTTTAATAAAGCTTATGGACTGGGAAAATGCCATCAAGACCCGGTCAGGGTAACCATGGGAGAGTTGGCAACACTTTGCTTATCTCTTCTGGGCAAAATAATTGAAGAGCCAATATAAGATTCAATTGATAAAGAATTAAAGGATAGAAATATAATTCATGCCACTCAACTTAGATTTATGGAATATAGATCTTGTCAAATAAACCTGATTTCATTCTTCCAGATGACAACTTCTGTTGATAAATGTAGATGAAATAGACTCTGCAAGGCATTGGACGTGGTACTGTGTGACATTGTGTATAGGAAGACTGAGCACTGCGCGGTATCGCTAGCCCGGGCGATTCAGAGCCAGCCAACAGATTTGGGAATGTGGGGGCTTAGCCGGAGAAGCATCAGTGGATGGGAGAGGTCAGCAGGGACTGGTGGGAGCCACGGTGGTGGTTAGCACTTCGTTGGTGATTTAGAAATGAACATGCAATTGCAGCTGATTAACTTTGTGGATAAAGCAAAGGCGGGTGGATGGGTGAAGAGCAACAGGGACGGGTTTATGGGGGTGGTCTGTAAAGACCATCAAGCAGGGTGTGTTGAGAGCATGGTTGGGTACAGCCTGCTGAGGTCCCTGGCTAAAAGAGTGGAATCGGGGCCGTGCTTACAGAGCTGGGGTGCGGTACCCCAGAAGGCAGCAGCTCTGTGGGAGGCTTAGAGGAAAACCAACTCCTTCCCAGCATGATGCCGGGGTGAGAAAGGCTAGGCTGGTCCTTGAATAGTGGAGGAGAATGAAGGAGTGGCTTCAGGATGGAAAAATAACCAGATTTTGAAGTGTGTGTTGATTTCTGGGTGCACAAGTACCCTTGGCGTGCGTGGGAGGGCACGTTGCGTACCAAAGGGCTTTTCAGTGTATTGACCAAAAAAAAAAAAACCTCAACAGAAAAAGAGAATGGGTAGCGTTTGGAGCCAGAGAAATTCAGGTGGACCCCAGTACCCGTCTGTGGTTAGTTGTGGGAACTGACTATGGTGGCAAGCAGTGGGTGCTCTCCTTGTCTTCCGAGCTGGTTTTAATGGTTTTCACTGGGGTTTTGTGCTTTGGCCTGAAGACGGTTTGCGGGGCTGGAGGAGGCCACGCTTTACCCGAAGACATCGTGTTTGTCACGGCGCAGGACAACTGAGCGACACATATTGCAGGAAAGGTCAGCGAGTGAGAGCTGGTGGTCACTTTCAACTTTAAATTCCTTGATGCGAAGCAGCAGAGGATGTGAGCTCCAGTCCCATTGCTGGTGGCTGAAGAGGGCTGGTTCAGTGGTGACCTGCTTTACATCTCGATCTGGGGGATGCCTGCTAGCCTCTTGGAAATCAGTGGAAAGCCCCTATGGTGTAGCAATGCTGCTTTGGATAACGCATCCCGTCACATTGCCCTGGTGGATGATGAGGCACGAAGAGCCCCTTGGGACCTTCTCCCTCTCTGTCCTTGGCCAGCACCAGCTACTACATCTCCCTGCTGTGCTTTCCTCGCTTGACTGTGGTCTTGCCCAGATGCTTCAGCTGGGAAGCTTGCGTGGACGTAGAGGCTGGCCCGTAGCTAGAAGACATCAGTGGACGCACAGCCTTCAGGTCCTACAATCCCATCTGGCTTTTGGGGGGACCCGAACGCTGTACCAAGAAGCATGGTGGTGGGACAGGAGGAAGGAAGAGCGAGTCCCTTTCCAAAACCAGGGGTTGCTGCGGCGGTCTAAGGACCCGTCTCGCCGCTGGCAGGCGACGCGTGGATTAGTGCCATAATTCTTGCAGTTTGGCAAGGCTGCATCAGACTGGAACGTATCTCTAGGTGGTGATATGGTCAGTCAATAGCCTTCATAATTAATCAAGCACTAATAGACAAATTAGAAATCGTGTCTCTTCAAAGCAGGAGGTGGAGGCAAATGGCTGGTGGATTTTAACTGTTTCGCTGCTTTGTTTTATTGTTTGGGTTTACGTTGCTCCCTTGAAAATGGTGGGTTGTTTAGGGAAGTTTTGTACATAAATATGATTTTAAATTTAAATTATTATCTTGATTACCAAATGCGGATGGTGAATTGAAAACTTGTTTTTCAGGCAAGCAAATGAAGAATAATACTACATTTTACACTCCACTAAATCAATGTAGCCCTAATTTTGCCGTGCAGGAAATCAATTCCAGTCTTTATAACAGTCGAAGATGTTATGAACAAAGTAATTTCGCAAATTATGGCAAGTAACACATTTATTGATGACTGTAGTTTTGGAATTCAGAATTTGTGAGCGCTGTAATGTAATAAGGCCGTACTGGCAGGAGCTGAGTGAAATACAGATTATACGGTGAAACTGTAATGCATCATTTGCTATTAGTGGACTGGTAATAATTACCAGTTTCAAAGCAGCTTTTTCCATGTAATCTTTAGTCTCAGTCGTAACAGCCCTTCTCATTGACATTATGATTACACGAGCTGCCCTTATGATCTAGAATATCTAGTTGATGGGAATACTAAAATGTAGTAGCGAACGCTCGATGTTGTGTCCTCATTATAAGATAAAATGCTATTTTCTCTGACCTGATCTATAAGGTAGAGAGGCAAGGTAGCGTTACGTTGTTAGCTCCTACCGTGGTGTTAAAAACTTCCACTTCATTATGGCGAAGCAAGATGAAATTTTCCCATTTAAGATTTTTTTCCGAGCTCACATATGAGCATAGGAATGTGAAAGTCCAATTGAATTTCCCTCTAATTTCAGCAGATTTAAGTATTTATCTGCACTTGCACGTCTGGCACATACTAAACACCGCAATGCATTTTATTCCGACGCCGGCTTCAGGATGAAACATTAAATATTATTCCAAGGGCTTTTAAAGTGATTAAAGTGTTAAATGCCTGCTGTAGACAGTCGAGTCTCTTTTTACTCACCCGATTCAGCTTCTCAGGCCAAACGTAGAATAACTGCAGAGCCGGGAGGCAGGGAGGAAAGCTGCGCCGGGGCACTGCAGCTGGTGCTGCGGGCTGCCTGCCTCTCGTATCCCCAAATCATCATTCAGCTCACCGGATAACGAAAATGCCCATATGAAGCCTTTCTTCCCTTCCTCCCAAGTGAGATGGGAAACAAGATGGGCACAGATAAAGCGATGTTTTCTTTCCAAATCTGCCTCATTTGTTTTTTTCTTTTCCTTTCCTTCATATTAGGCAGATAGGGGAAACCTAATGGGGCAGCTCTCAGTGCAGCACGTAAAGAGGTTTACCCAGAAGTGGTGCCTATGGAGCAGATGCCTCGTAATGTAAATGCTGGGTCAGGGCAGGAGTACATGGTGCAGGCAGGTATCCACCCCAAGCACTGATGTCCTTGGAGGGCTCCTGGTTTATTCCTCAGCAAACCTCAAGATCGTGTTTATTTTTTAAAATATCACTAAACAGCAGCTCTGTGAGAACTGCTGGGCAGGGCTGGAAATGAATTTTTATCCTCCTCTTAGCTCCGGTTTCGGTTTACCAGCATTTAGTAAAAAGCATCCATAGCGGGGTGGGAGCGAATTATTTGCAAAATTACAGTAATTGATAAAAGCACACTCACCTTCGCCATATCTCACGCCACTCTTTCCTCATGGGCAGCCCTCAAAAAGTTATTCATCTCCCTTGTTTTGCCATATATTAGAAGGGGCTGCTTCTGCTGTCATTATTAGCCGGCTTTTTGTTTAGTTATTTATTAGTTGGTTGCTCTTTTATAATGTCCGTGTTATCTCCAAAAATAAATTATCATGAAATAGAGTTAGCTCGCTACTTGCCAAAGTGGCATTTACCATCCTCAGCTTCTTTTCAGTGCGAGAGAAATAATGCGGCTCCAGCAGGGCGCTCGGCCAGGCCTCCTGGCCACCCTCCAGCTCTTTCCCTGGCGGAGCTGCCGCTCTCTCTGCCTTCCCCTCTCCCTGTCCCATGCTCTATTTTATTTAAATTTTTTCCCCCTTTTTTTCTTTTTTTTTTGCCCCAGAGCTACAAAGTGATGATGCCCAGCTTGCTAGCAGTCGTGATGCTTTGGGTTGCTGCTTTGAACCGATGTATGTGGTTTTCTGGAGTGCTTTTCAGAAGGGGATTTATTTGGCTTATATTTACTTATCTATTTATTTATTTACTCCCCAGTTTAAATGTTAGCAGCCTCTTGCAGCATAAAGTCTGCCGAGTTGTAGCTGGCATCGATTGACTTTAACACCTCTTTTTTTTTCTAGCTTTTTTTGCTGCTGTTACCTGCTGGGGTTCGGTTTTGAACCCAGGGCTGGGGCTGTTGGGAGGAGGTGGGTGCGCTTCGGGTGGGTTTGGACCTCCCCGTCGCGCCCCTCGCCTCCTCCCGTCCCCTGTCCCCTGCCTGCGCCTGAGCTGGGACGTCCCTTCCCCAGCTCCCAGCTGGGCGTCCCGGAGGAGAGGAGCTTAGGCAGGGAGGCGAGCTCTCGCCCGCCGGTGGACGGCCGGAGATTGACGCTGCTTGTTGTGTTATTTTTCAGGTAAAGACGAGCCCAGCAGCTACACGTGTACGACTTGTAAACAGCCTTTCAACAGCGCCTGGTTCCTCTTGCAGCACGCACAGAACACGCACGGCTTACGGATCTACCTAGAAAGCGAGCACGGCAGCCCCCTGACGCCACGGGTTGGTATCCCAACAGGACTAGGTGCAGAGTGCCCTTCCCAGCCACCTCTCCACGGGATTCACATTGCAGACAATAACCCTTTTAACCTGCTCAGAATACCCGGCTCGGTCTCGAGGGAGGCGTCGGGGCTGGGAGAAGGGCGTTTCCCACCCACGCCGCCCCTCTTTAGCCCTCCCCCGAGGCACCATTTGGATCCGCATCGCATTGAGCGCCTGGGTGCGGAAGAAATGGCTCTGGCCACCCATCACCCTAGTGCCTTTGACAGGGTGCTGCGACTGAACCCCATGGCGATGGAGCCCCCCGCTATGGATTTCTCCCGGAGGCTGCGGGAGCTGGCCGGCAACACCTCCAGCCCGCCCTTGTCCCCGAGCCGGCCCAGCCCTATGCAAAGGTTGCTGCAGCCCTTCCAGCCCGGCAGCAAGCCCCCGTTCCTGGCCACGCCACCCCTTCCTCCTCTGCAGTCCGCTCCTCCTCCCTCCCAGCCGCCCATGAAGTCCAAGTCCTGCGAGTTCTGCGGGAAGACCTTCAAGTTTCAGAGCAACCTGGTGGTCCACCGCCGGAGCCACACCGGGGAGAAGCCCTACAAGTGCAACCTCTGCGACCACGCCTGCACGCAGGCCAGCAAGCTGAAGCGCCACATGAAGACCCACATGCACAAGTCCTCCCCCATGACGGTGAAGTCGGATGACGGGCTCTCCACCGCCAGCTCCCCTGAGCCGGGCACCAGCGACCTGGTGGGCAGCGCCAGCAGCGCCCTCAAGTCCGTGGTGGCCAAGTTCAAGAGCGAGAACGACCCCAACATGATCCCCGAGAATGGGGACGAGGAAGAGGAGGAAGAGGAGGAGGAGGAGGAGGAGGAGGAGGAGGAAGAGGAGGAGGACTTGAACGAGAGCGACAGGCCGGACTACGGCTTCGGGATGAGCCTGGAGGCGGCCCGCCACCACGAGAACAACTCGCGGGCCGGCGAGGAGGGCCGGTCGATGCCGGACGTCATGCAGGGCATGGTCCTGAGCTCCATGCAGCACTTCAGCGAGGCCTTCCACCAGGTCCTGGGGGAGAAACACAAGCGGGGCCACCTCCCCGAGCCCGAGGCGCACAGGGACACTTGCGACGAAGACTCGGTGGCCGGCGAGTCTGACCGCATCGACGAGGGGGCGGTCAACGGCCGGGGCTGCTCCCCGGGGGAGTCCGCCTCGGGAGGCCTGTCCAAAAAGCTGCTGCTGGGTAGCCCCAGCTCCCTGAGCCCCTTCTCCAAACGCATCAAGCTGGAGAAGGAGTTCGACCTGCCGGCCGCCGCCATGCCCAACACCGAGAACGTTTACTCCCAGTGGCTGGCGGGCTACGCCGCCTCCCGGCAGCTGAAGGACCCCTTCCTCAGCTTCGGCGACTCCCGACAATCGCCCTTCGCCTCCTCCTCCGAGCACTCCTCGGAGAACGGCAGCCTGCGCTTCTCCACGCCGCCGGGCGAGCTGGACGGAGGGATCTCAGGCCGCAGCGGCACGGGAAGCGGAGGGAGCACCCCCCATATTAGTGGCCCGGGCCCTGGCAGGCCCAGCTCAAAAGAGGGCAGACGCAGCGACACTTGTGAGTACTGTGGGAAGGTCTTCAAGAACTGTAGTAATCTCACCGTCCACAGACGGAGCCACACGGGCGAGAGGCCGTATAAGTGTGAGCTTTGCAACTACGCCTGCGCCCAGAGTAGCAAGCTCACCCGGCACATGAAAACACACGGGCAGGTGGGAAAGGACGTTTACAAATGCGAGATTTGTAAGATGCCTTTTAGCGTGTACAGTACCCTGGAGAAACACATGAAAAAATGGCACAGTGATCGAGTCTTGAATAACGAGATAAAAACTGAATAGAGGTATATTCGTACTCCAACCCCCTCCCCCCCATCCACCCCCATCCCTTCCCCATCCCGCATCCCCGTAGAGGTTTTCTAGTCCCTTGTGATGGAAATCATGGAAGCTAAGGATATTCGGAAAGTGCTTGTCACCAGCACACCCTGTTTATTTTCTTTTTGTTCTCACCGTTTGAATGCATGATCTGTATCGGGGCAATACTATTGCATTTTACGCAAACTTTGAGCCTTTCTCTTGTGCAATAATTTACATGTTGTGTATGTTGGGGTTTTTTTTTGTTTTGGTTTTTTTTTTTTTTTTGGTTTTGGTTTTGGTTTGGTTTTGGTTTTTTTTTTTTTTTTTTAATTTTTGGATTAGACAGCATGTATGGTATGTTATGGCTGTTTTTAAATTGTCCCTGATTAGTTGCTGAGCAAACACGTCGCTGTTTCCAGTTCCGTTCGGAAAAAAAAAAAAAAAAAAAAAAAAAAAGAGGAAAAAGAGGAGAAAAAAAAAAGAAAAAAGAGAAAAGCGAAACAAAACCAAACCCGAGAGCAAACAAAACCGACCATGCTGCATACATCCTGTAATACATATCATGTACAGTTTTGTTTTGTGACGTGCGAAGGAAAACACGCTTTGGGTAACCCTCTACGGACAGGACCGATAGCATCGAAGAAGCGTTGCGTTAGCTAGATTGCTGTCTTAAAAGAATAAACCCACCGATTGGAGAAAGAGTACCCATTAGAAAAAAAAAGGCTTTTAATTGGAGAGTAACTGACTGCCACCAGTCAGAAAGAGGTAGATCTCTATTAGCATTTGGTTTAAAACACACACACAAAAATAATCTGAGTGCCTTGGATCTGTCGCGGCCGATGCCGATGGCTCCTTTCTGCTCGTCCTCCACGCATAGCTCGTCTCCACGTTGGTCGCGGTGGCGAGCCTCTCCCGCCGAGCATGCGAGTCCGTCTCGTGTCTCTTACAACACCGGCTACCTAAGAACGA
>NC_044011.1:34417540-34495040 GCF_900496995.4 Aquila chrysaetos chrysaetos
TACACCCATTTTGTCCCTTTATTGAAAAAATAAAAAAAAAACCTTAAAGTACACAGTGTCAGCTTCTCGTGTCCTCATTTGACACACGCTGTAGATGGCTTCCAGCAGCAGGCTGTAGGAGAAGGTCCCGCGCAGGGGTGTTTTGGGGTGCACGCTCCTAACCCCAAGGAGCGCCCGCCACCCAGCTTGTCCTTAAATAAGCCGCCTCTGCCGAGGAAGAGGAATTTTGGGCTAACGAGTTAGCTTGCCGGCCAGCGGAAAGCGTTCGCAGTCTGGACCTGTAGTTTGGGTTTTTTTTTTTACTCCTTTAGTTGAGGACTAAGCTGTGACACCCCACCCTGATAACGGCGCCATCTCTGGCTTTCACTTAGCAGGCTGGGTCTGCGACAGGGACTTCCCTCCCCCGTTTGGCAATGCTTTGGCAGAAGAGGTGAGCGAAACAAAAGCTCAACACCCCCAGGCCTGAGACTCCCCCATCCCCGGTGGTTTTGGGGGCGCGGGGTGAGATCAGCCGCTGGCGCACGCGGGCGCGTGGGCAGGAGCTGATTTCTCTAGGGGTTGGGGTACGTGACGCGGCTCCGGGATGACCGATGCCCAGAACTCCCGGCACCAATCCCGTCTGGAGGCTGGAGCTGGGAGCTCCCCTCCCTTCTCCCGTGGCTTTTTTTTTTTTTTTTTTTTTTTTTTTTGGTGGGAATTGCAGGTTTATGAAACGTTTTATGTGCATTGTCTCTAAAATCCGGACTCCAGTTCAGGCCCCCCCCATCCCCCCCCTTAGGGGTCTGTATATGTTGTCAGTTTGACAAATACTGCATGTTGCAGCATCTCTTTACTTTATTAAAGCACGTACTGCTGTGATACTGTCTCTTGCTGTTCCTAGTGTAATGGATTTAATACTTTTTTTTTCCTTTTCCTTTTTTTGATTTCTGTAAAACCTTCCAGTTGTTCTGTCGTCTTCTTGTGATGGCATCGTTTGTTGCCTGTATTTTGCCCAGCGCCTTCTGAAGGGGAAGTTTGGCATTTAAGAAAATACAGAAATGTATCCTATCTAAAGAAAAAAATGTATTTCTCTCCTAAGAGAGACAAAAAAAATTAATAAAGCTCCATTTTAGTCCCGGGGCAGGAGGAATGAAGGTTGCATTGGCCAGGCTAGCGGGACGAGCGTGCAGGGGGGCTGGAGAAGTGCCGGCAGCACCCCTGAACCGCGCTCCCCTTTGCCGGGCCGGTACGCCCTGGCTGTCGCCGAGGTGGATGCCGTGCCGGAGCTGGAGCCATGCGGATGCGGGCACTGCTGCAGGGACCCCCAGCACAGCGTAGGGGAGGCAGGGTCCGGCCCCGGTGTGGTGGGCTCGAGGTGAATGGGATGGACGCGGTGACGGTCCCCGGGAGTGCTGGTGTACGCAGGGATGTGCAGAACGCTTCGCAGCTGCCTTGACGACACGACTTTTGATCCCGGGCCCTGAAAAGTGTGTCCAGAGTCCGTTCTCTCCCTCCCTCTCACTATTTTTATTGCTGGTTGTTCGCACCGCGGTTGAGGCGTTACCTAGAGGACTCGCGTTAGCTGGTCTGCCTGGGGTCGAGCGTAGCCTGGCTGTCTTTCGGAGCGGGCGCTGTACCCCGTGCCTATCCCATGGCGGTTGTCGTTCCACTACCTTTTGCTATACTGTGTTTTACATGTGAAGTAATCATATATACAGGCATCTCTAGGCAGATCTGGGCTCCATGCGCTGCTACAAGATTTAACAGGTGGAAAGCGTACAACGATTTATTTATTTGTTTTTAAATTGCGCAGCGATGCATTTGATTTACAGGTTTCAGAAGGCTAAATTTTACAGGTTTCAGAGAGCTAAATGAGCCCTCTGGGCGCTGCGTTGCCCTGCGACCGCACACACGGGGCTGGGGCGGTAGTTTGGAGAAGCAGCTCCTGCTGTAGGAGAAGTTGTCTGAGCACCGGCTGGCCGGCGAGAGCGTAGCTTGTGAACGACAACGCGCTGTCACCTCAACACCAAAGCAGAATTCACTAACGTGATGCTTTTCTGCCAGTGGCGATGAGTTAATGGTGTGATAAACCCATTGAAGTTTGCTGGGTTGGGGCATGGATGTCTAAGGCCCCATCGTGTGCTCCCGAGCTGCTTTGGCATCCCGCGCACGCGTGACCCGCGTTCCCTAGAAACTTTCCTGTTTCTCTCTGTGCAGAAAGATGTCTCTATAAATAAGAGCGATATTTGGGTAACAGTGTCTCTATTGTTAAAATCTCAAACCCCATCAACTTTTGAGGAGGAGTGCGTTTTTATGGCACAGACCCCTTTGCCATTAGTATTTAATCTCCTCCAAATTGAATGATTAATGTAATGAAGGCGCTGAAACAGTATCCAACATTTAGACTACAGATGTTTCGTATTTATTATGTTTCCAAGGGCTGAGATAAATACCGGCATAAGTGATACCATGTCTTTGCTTCACATTCAGGAGGCTTTGGCGTATCTGATGAGATACAGTTTCGGGGTTTATCTAAGTGCAGAGTTTGTACAAAGAAGAGAAGAGATACCAGCCGCTCTTAGCTCCCTCCCTCTCCTTTTTTCCTCCTATGAAGGCTGAAAACCATTTTTGGTGGATGCATGGGTGAATTGTAGTATTGACTAGGAGAGTGATATTGCCCGGAGGGCTCTTTGCTGGAGTCGCTGGAGAGCCGCTGCTCCTCCAGCGCAGATGCTCGGCTGCTGGGGACCCCCCGGGTTTTGTGCCCCTTGGCGGGATGTGCGGTTTGCAGCGGTGGTGTGCTGGTACGGCTTGTGGCTGGGATGGCTGTGGCGCTTTTGGCTCCCTTGAAAGTTTCAGCCAGCTTTAACATAAGCCTGAAACGTGCCGGGCTCAGACATCAGCAGCAACAAGCCCTCCCCGGGGAGAAACGGGGCACATGCTCTTGACTTCAGAGGAGCCACTCCAGTTTACAGCCGGTGAAGATCTGGCCTAGGAGCTGCTTATCTAGTCCTGGTGGCAGCTCGCGCATAGCCCTTCAACCACTCTCTTAAGTATTAATGAAGCAATTTCCATAGAAACTGGCTCCCTGGTCGGGATGCAGAGGTGGACTTTGCGGGGTGTGCTGATGATGCGCCGGCCCCACCACCACCGCTGGCAGCAGTGTAGCCCTTAGCCTGCCACTTGGGGTAGCGCGGTGCTTGGTGATTGGCCTCGAGCAGGGGCTTGCAGCCGCTCTCATTCTCTGCGTGAGCGAAGCCAGGGACGTTTGTTGTCCTGGCGTCCCGTCCCACGTTGCCAGAGTCGATAGTGAGTTGCCCGCACGCTTCGCTGGGCGCAGGCTGGGGCTTTGCAGCTTGAGCTTTGCTGCTGCAGCGTGCGCTTCCATGCTGTGTGATATCCAACGTGTAATGAGCTGGGGAAAGTCCTCCATGAACCACCCGCCGCATGGCGTATTAACAGTACCGATGGCTTTAAGAGGGTCTTCAGCACCCGGATGCAGTGTGGGTGCTGGGAGAAACCCCCGAGGTTTTGGGAAAGAATAGGAGGAAATTTTCAGACAGGCGGGCTCGGTCATTGCCCAGACAGAGCTCTTGGAACAGCCCGGGTTTCGCAGTAGAAGCCAGAGCTTTTGCCTCCTAAATGATCCCTGTGGTTCCTGCGTGGTGCCAAGTGATGCCGGAGGCGAGAGTGTGGCCTGAGAGGAGGAAGGGCTCCGTCCTGCCGTATCCCTTTGCGACAGTTGGGTGTCCTAGTTGTTAAAAAAAGACAAAGTAAAATAAGAGAATAACTCGCACCGTGGGCCATGTCACACCTGTTCTCTCCTCTGTCCCCATGCTCTCTGTAGGTTCGGCGTACCCCCCCAGCTGGCGCAGCGCCCAGGGAGCCCCGGACGTCTGGCAGTTTTCGGATGGAAGTTCAAGAGCACTTAAATTCTGAAAGGAGGTGAAGCTGGGGCGAGCGGCCGGCGGCGTCTCGGCGTCTGGAGGTGGCCTCTGTCCTGCTGGCTCGCCGCGTCCCCGGGAGAGCCTGAGAAGTCACCCGCCGAAGGCAGCGCTCCCCGGGCTCCTCCTGCCTGCAAGACTATCGTATTTATATTTTGTAATAGAGTACAACACTTCTTTGGGGTTGGGGTTTTTTTTTTGTTTGTCTCTTTCTTTTTTTATTTTCTAAAAACAAAAAAAGCGAACCCACCCACCAAGGTCAAGGGCTTATCGATGGCTTCGACGGGCTCCTTTCCCCGCGAAAAAGACTGTCTTGCTCTTGTGGACAACCCGGCCTGTTGGTTATCTCCATGACGTGCCATTTCTTGGAAGTCGCATCTGATGTGACGAATTAAAAATAAAACAAAACACAGTGTAGGTCTGTGGGTGGGTGGGAAATTGCCATAATAAATGTTGGAGCTTTAGGTTTTGTTTGCTCTGTCTTTAATTTTTAATGCTAACAAGGGCCAGGCAGCTGGTATGACTTTGTATTACCGTATCGGCTGCAGAAAACCACGTGCTGAGTTTACAAAGAGAAAGCCGGGGCTGGTGTCCGCATGAGGGGCTGCACAGTCCCAGCGGGCAGACATTTCCCGCAGAGCTAGACCAGGCGTCGGGCTTACGGCCATGACACCCCAAGTCGTGGGGAAGCCCCGTTGGCGTTAGGTGATTCTGAAGTGGGGGGGTCTCCCAGCTCTCCTCCATCGCCTGTCTCCTCTTGATGAATGCCGGCTGTCGATTACATTTCTGCTGTTAAACTACGTACTCGTGGGGCTGGTGGGATCCGTAACGTCCCTTAGTGTCTGTCCGAGGAGAAGCCAGTGGGTTTCGGGAGGAGCGATAGCCTTGCTACGGAGATGCTGTCAGTACCAGGGGATGCAGAGCCCTGCCCTGAGCCGGGGTACCGGGGGGGAGCTGCTATCAGGTTGGCGTCCCGCTGTCTCCCGCCGAGCGCTCCGGCCCTCGCACAGCTTTCCCCCTTGCCAGTGATATTCGTCCCTTGCTCAAAGATGAGCACCCGCCCAAGGAGTTCGCTGGTTCGGGGCCCAAGCGCTTTGCTGAACAGAAGATGGGTTAAGTGCGTGCTTGTGTGCTGTCTCCGATGGGATTTATAGGCTGTAGCTACTCATGCCTGTGCCGGCGAGTGGGAATGGACCTTATTTGGTGAAAGAAACCAGCTGGGGAGCAAGCGGAATTGCTGGCCGGCCATGTCAGGCTGCCAGGACACCCGCTGCCGGTCGCAGCATGACGGAGCCGAGCTGCGGGGCAGGGGCCAGCTGATTTATTTGCTTTGTGTATCAGCTTCAATCTCACTTCTGGTTTTATTCATCTCCTTTCTTAACATCTGAGCGAGACACCCAGCTGGGGTGACTCACTCCCGGCAAAATGGCCACAGGGAAAATGACGTTGCCTTTTTGATAGGTGGTGGTTGCTCTTTTGTTTTTTAAAAACCCAGGCTGTAGTTCTCACGTGGGCCAGGGCATAGCACAAGCACAGACACTTTTGTATCTTAAAGCTTGGCAAGTGGCCGGGGCGGGCGGCAGAAGCATCTCCGCACACGGCTGTAGGGTCAAGCCAGGAGCCTGGGGGGACTTGGTGCATAGGTGTGGGTTGACCCAAAGGGAGCTCTTGCTGTTTCTTTTAAGGCAATTTGGTCTTTGAGGTCCAATTACCCGAAAGGCTGCACACACCCTAAGCTTTTTTTATCATTAGGAGATGTTTTTAAAGGTTCTCCTATCCCAGCCTCTACCTCTGTGCTACCGCCTCTATGTCTGCTTATAAGGGTTTTTTGAGCCTTGGAAGGGGGAATCCTGTTGCATTAAGCATCCTATTGATTGCAAACACACCATCGGTAAGAAGTTAGCGGCTCCCATTAGCTGCTGGCACCCCCGCTCCTGCCCTGGGATATCTCTACACCAGGCAGCTGCATCAGATCAGGGCTAACAGAGTTGTTAATTGCAAAGGGGGTTGCTCTGCTCTCTCCTCCAGATTGCAAACCAGGGATCACCTGGTATGTATCTACAGCAGGCCTGCAATGCTTATAATAAAGGGCAGCTGGGAAGCTGCTTTATAATGTTTTTCGGTGTGCTGGCTAGCCTTGAGGGTGTCTTTACCCTTATTTTGTCTGAGCGCAGGCAAAGCTCGGTTCATGGATGGCTTCTGGGGTAGTTGGTTGTGCTTTGGATGCTCTGCCTGGTGGAATAAGTGTGATGCACTCTGCTTTCTCTCTGCCTCCAGCAGCCAGTGCAAGGCAGGTGTTTCTCCTGGGAAAAACAGAAAGTAGGGAAGCAGTAACAGCTAAACAGGCTTTGCCAAGCACAGAGGGGAAAAGTTGTACCTTTCCTGGAGTGTTGAAGGTAAAGTGAAATAGTCCTTAAAATGTGTATTTTTTAATACAGGTGTTAACCCCCCCAACTCTTAGGACTTTAAGACATCTGCAGAATTTATGTGTTGCCTTAAATTTACCAATACATGTGTGCTGAGAGCCCCTTGTAAGTGTCGGGGCTGCACTGGGGGCTCCTCTCCCCAGCTGCAGGGCCTGATCCTGCTCACAGGCTCCAGGGTCTGCTCTGGCTCTTGCAAAGCAACAGGGCAGCCCCAGCACGAGGTTTTGGTGGAGCTACAAGGGTTTCTTCTGCTGCCTCGTGTGACCCAGACTGCCATGTGCTTTAATTAGGGGTATCGTTAGGATCCTTTTTTTGCCTGGCCAGGACTTGGCTGCTGCAAAGCCCTTTGCTGTATCTGGGTGCACGGAGGATCGCCAGCCATTGTGTTATGGTGGCTTAATGAGTTTCTGCCAATTAACAGGAGTCAAGGGTTTCCTGTGAGGGGAGAGCTGGAAACCTGTTAGCCTCAAAGCTGGAGGTTGCTCTGTTTTCAGTGCAAGAGGGGCAATATTCCTAGGGATTTTGTATTTAAGTGTATTCCCAATGTGTTGGCCTGCACATCAGACTTAAAAAACTAAGTACATTTGGTCTTTATCAAAAAACCAAAGCTCCTAAAGTTTTGGAGTTTTTAATAAGCAAAAGAAAAGCTCTTTCTTTCCCAGTCCACAGGGCCGAGATGAGCAAGATACCTGGGAATTAGCTAGCTTAGCTTTGATTTTTGGGGGTTTAAAAAGCTGCTTTCAAACTTGAAGGCGACTTGACTGTGCTGTATTTTATTTCTAAGCACACTTTCATGCCACTAAAATGCAGTAAAGGTCAAGTCTTTTGTGAAGTCTAACTTAAATTTTGCTTTCAAAATAATACGTATTTTGGATTCATGATGCATTCGGGCCGTGGGCTTTTACAAGGTGAGAAGAGCGGGGTGAAACAAATGTGTTGGAGGTCACTTATCGAGCACTGTCTCTCCAGAAGGGATCCAAAAAACAGATCTAAAACCCCATGAATGGGATTTCCAGCAACAGTCCCAAACTCCCTGCGTTTTGTTTCAACCCCAGCTTTGTGTCGGGTCCCACTAAGTGACCCGTGGGACCAGCAGCAGCATCGGGCTTGGGAGCATCGTGGTGTTGGTGGGCGGCAATGTGACTGTGGACTCTGGGGGAAGGCGGAGGGAAGGACCATCCTTCTTGGGCTGCTGGAGGTTATTTTACCAACTATGCTGTTTACCCTGTACTTTTTTTTTTAATCTCACTTCTTGTGTTGCTGTGTGTGTTTGAGCTGTCTGGATGTGGGCGAAACCCAGGGGTGAGCCTTCACCTGCAGGTTTTTGGTGGTGAGGCAGAGGACCCACTGGATGTAGCTGCCTTTCCAGGGCACCCTGCTCTGGTGTGATATTTCATGTGATCCCACTATAAATTATTATTGAGGAGCGAGCGGAACAACCTCCCCAAACGAGAGTGGTGCCTCACTTGCTGCTTTTTTTATTCCCTGCTCCCCCCCCCCCGCCCCATTTTTCCCATTTCAGGCATGATTAGGCATCACCATTCAGTTGTATGTTGTATCTGCTTCAAGTCAATAAAACCTTATTGTGCCTCCATCCCAACACCCCCTGAACCTCCTCTCCTCCCAGAAGTCACCCTCTTAACATTCATCTTCTACAGGCGTCCAAATAATCAATTATTCCCAAGGAAAGATGGGGTGTGTGGGGGGAGCACAACAAAAAAAAAAAAAAAACCCCAAACCCAAAATATGGCCCTTATTCCTTAATCTCACTGGATAGAGTTACACATCTGGTAGAGGCTTGTTCGTTGTTGCTATTACTTTTATTGCGTCTTTAGCAGTGATGAAGTTCAGATGGCAGAACCAGTGGGCCCCAATTTAATTTCGTCTGGCCTCCCGTAATGAGCACGATGTGATCCCTGGGAAATGCTGGCTCGGCCGTGGTTCCAGCGGGCAGATGCTCGCGTGCCGTGGTGATGGGCAGAAGTGGTGCGGACAGACAGCTGGACAGGCAAAACCCCACAGCGAGGCAGGGGGAAAAAAGGAGAAATCTGGAAATAGGGATGCTAACGGGTGGGTGGAGGTGTCTGTGCTGGGTAAGCATCAAATACTGCAGTTAGATGGACGGATGGACAGATAGCTTTTCCTGTCAAAACCCAGAAGCAAGATCACGAGGTGGATTTCCCCCTTTTTTGGTGGCCGGGGTATGTGTGCCATGATGTTTTCCAAGGTTGCTCTAGCCCTGATGGCTCTTCCCTGGTGATTTTCAGGACCCCCTGGGTTTCCAGTGGCGATGTATAGAAGCTCCCACCTCTCCCCCAGTGTCTGCAAATGCATGTGTCTAAGGGCTATACAGGATTCATTTACGGGCCTCCCGTTGGTGGGATATGTGCATGCAAAATGAAGGTTGTATTTGGCTTCTAATATTCAGATCTATATTCCATATTGTGTTGACCAAGAAGAACAACTCAGCCCCCGTGCTGATGGACTGATTGTGATGGACTGATGACGTTCAGAAACATACTGTAAATCAAGGAGGCTAATAAATACTTGCTATTAATAAAACAGGGCTACTGCCTTTCAAGTTATTTTCACATTTGACATCTTAATTTAAATGGCATGAAAAAGGCAATGCCTTTGGACCTTCCCTCTTTCCCCAGCATCGTTGTTGCTAAGCTTAACCTCCTCAAATGCCCGTTCAAGATGAGTTTTTCCTTGATGAAAAGGTCTAGACGGAGCAGTAAGACCCCTGCCCAACCCCATGGAGCCGCTGAGGGGCTGGCCCCAGTGACAGGGTCCCCTTGGCAAGAGGTGGCCTCTCACCGGGTTGTCCCTATGGGCTAGCAGAAGATCCGCAAAGCTAGTCCAGACCAATGCATCAAAGAGCCTGCAGCCAAAAGCTGTACCACCTGCATCAGCTCATGCTAAACCTTTAATGCTTCCCAGTTGTGAGAGAAGCTGCTCCAGGTGGTAAGTGCACAGGCAGAGCATCCACAGGCTGCTTAACTCTTTCCGTCGGGTTTCTCTGGGTTTGTACCCTGTCCATCACAAGAGGTTGGGTGAAGGTGGTGATGGCCAAGGGCCTCCTGTGAAGCAGACCTACAGGCAGCAGAAAATGGGCCTGTGAACTTGCTTCTTGAGTATCTGTAGCAGAGCTTGTGGTGCCTACAGGGATGCCAGATCACTCTTTAAATAGCTGTGCCCTTGCAGACCCGGGACACTTCGGGCAGGGAGGTAGTAGAGGATGGAGCCCTAAATAAACCTTTTTTTCTTTTTTTTTTTTTTTTTTTATGTGAGTGTCTGTCCTTTCCCTGAGCTCCTCTTGCAGCCCTGCATCGGTGAGCAGCGCCTGGGGGCTGTGACACTTCGGTCCCCCTTCCCCGCGGGCCGAGGTTGTCCTTGGGCAGCCCTTGTCCCACGGCTCATCTCCAGAACAGCCCCCGTTGGTGGGCAGTGTGGGCTCTGTCTGCCCCGCTCTCCCCAAACACCCCTGCACCCCTCATTCCAGTATGGATAAAAAGTATTTCTTTTTACGTTCTACTTCTAACAGACCTTTTCCCTGCCGCCTCCCTGGCACGCTCCCCTGGGCTTTGGCTTTGTCCATTCAGAGGCTTTGGGGAGCAACATCCCTTTGGGAGCTGCTTTGCACCTGGCTGCTCCTGTTCACCTTTTGCTGCCTAAAATCCCCTTTCAACTGTTTTTTCTCTCTTCTCCCCCCCCTCCCCGCTTCCCTCTCTCCCCTGCTGAAGAGATAACACCTTCTGCAGCTGTAGTGATTAAAGGGGAGGGGAAAAAAAGCTTATTTAAAGTAGAGCCTGGCTATATAAAATAAGGTGTGGAGGTGATGAATGATCCCGGGGTATATTAAAGCAGGGGCTGGCATTTTCGACATTGCTCCTAACCGCGGCGTGTTTGAGCACCTCGGAGACCGGCTGTTTTGAAACTACGAGCATCCGCCCCCAGGCCCTAATTTGGGCAAGTTTAAAAACGTCCTCTGGGATTTAGTCAAGTTGTTGCTGTTTTCCTCTCCCGGAGACCCTGGTGCTGCTGTATGGATGCGGGGCTGGAAGGGGACAGGAGGACAAATCTGACCCCAGCCCCGCTCTGCCTCCCGGGGGCGAGGGGATCAGAGGATGGGCACCCCTGGAAAGGGCAGAGATGGGGAAATCCTCCCTGGTTTTTAAATGCTTTTGAAAGGCTCTTGAAGGCGTATTCCCAGCATCACTGTAAGAGGCAGTCAGGAGAAAGGGGGGAAAAGAAAAGAGCTCATTGCATGTGACTAGCAGGGCAGGCATGGGGAAATTATGCATTTTTCTGGACTGGCTTATTCCCTTCTGTGTATTAAACATTATTTTAATATTCGAGTGACAATGTTTTATAATTAAGCTAAATGTAAGAGACGGAGTACGCTGGAGAGCTCGGCTCGGTGTGAGGAAGGTTTCCACCCGCTGCCCAGGATTAACCCCAGGTTGCAGCAACTTCTGCAGCCGTGCTGGCAAGTACGGTGCCTGGCTCTCGAATGCCAACACGCCCCACACTTCAGCAAGGAAAACCTTTAACTCATAAAGGTTGTAATGTTAATACAGAAGAAAAGCCTTTTAAAAAATTACATTAGTTCATAGACATCTATTGAACTCATGAGGGGAAATCTAGCCCCTGAGAGATAGAAACTAAAGAGCTGAGCCATAAACCAGTACGATAACATCCTTATTATAAGATGCAAATTAAGGGGCCCAATTCACTTTAAAAAAGCATTATGAGTATTTAATTTTTCTAGTGGGAATATCTCTGAAGTTGGCCTGTGTGTGGTTTTTCGTGCTGTGTACTTAAAAAGAAGAAAGTAAGTCAGGCCACGAAGAAGCTGCTTGAAAGCAGAGTTGAGGATGCTGAGCAGTGGTTTGGGTGTCAGAAGAAGTAGCTGGTGCTTGTCACGGGCAGGAGAGCTTGTGTTCACACTGGATTCTGATGGAGAGACCGCAGCTAAAGCCAGCAGCATCATGGTGGGTTTCCGAGGGCGTAAAATGTGGTCCGAACCTGCCCTGGGGTTTATTTTGTTGAAATGTTGAATCTCCGGAGGGGCTGGCTGGGTCCCTGTGCATCTCTGGCTGGCGGCTCGGCGCTGACACTGGTGCTTTGTGGGTCAAGAAGTGTTTGGTTGGGACCACATCGGAGTTTTGGGGATTTTCTGGGCAACCTGCTCCCCACCCTTGGTGTTGCATCCCCTCTTGGGAGGCAGCTGGGCTGCCGTGATGCTGCTGACGACATTATTGCCTACGGGTTATAGAAAACATACAGTCTGGCGAAGGGACCACGGGGCTTTTGGATGCTTTGTTTGAGGCTCTTATTCCCTCCGGGAGTGACTCGAGGCTTCACCGTATCTACCGAGTTTGTTTTTTCTGGCCATTCCTTGTTTCCTGGAGCCTTTTAAAATGATTTTATCCCCACCCCCCACCCCGAAGTTGGAAGGCAGCATAATTGCTGCCCTTGCCTTCGCCTTCTCTGTTTGTCAGATGCTGGAGGTTAAAGTCTCAAGCCAGGAGAAGGACTTGGCACACAAGGTGGGGACAGCTGGGATAAAAGGGAGAGAGCCTCTGAGTGTTTGGTCTGCTCTCCATCCAGCTTTAGGGTTGAAAGGTCAAGACTTGTTTGAGAAAGCGAAGAAAATGCGGTACCCTTAATTCGCATCCTTAAAGACAAAAGGCCTGGTTCAGCCGCCTGTGTGCTGGAGCCATCGGGAGGCTGCAATTGTCTTTTCAAATGTAGAAAATAAAACAAAACCCCTACCCTGAAAGACTGCTTTTCAGGCGGGCATCATACAGCTCTCCTATATAATGCCTGGAGGTCAAGGGTTGAGTAAAATAGGGAGACCAGGTAAATATGTTCCTTTGAAACCCAGGGATTAGATAATTTTATTTATTTTCTGGAGTTGTAGAGCATCTCTCCAATTACAGAGATGAAAAGTGGGACAGGACAGGGGCTGCTGGCTCTGGACCCAGCCCCACAGCTTGAATTTGGGGTCGGGGTCCATTCCCACACCACGGCCACTGCCTAGGGTTCGGAGCATGAAATAATGGTGTTTTCCTGAGGTTGGGTTAATCGGCTGAGGAAAACCCCGGTCTCTAGCTGGACCCCAACAGCGGAGCTTGGACCGGGTCTGAGCCGTGCATCAAAACCTGTTGCTCAGCCCAAGGCTGCCTCCCTATCCCCTTTCTGGCAATCGAAAACTTACTTGTTTCCAATCCACTGTTTACAAGGAATATTGCTTGTTTTTAAAGCTGCACGAATGCACGCAGCCAGCACAGACCATAAAATAGTGGTAGGTAATGCCTGCTGTCAGGCGCTGGGCTGGCCGAACCCTTAGAAATACAGACTCCTTGCTTTGAGTTTTTTTTAAAAAAGAAAATAAATCCAGTATATCCTTCTTTTATCTTGTTTAGGAATCATAAATTGAGCAGGTAACAGGGTTAGTGGACCGGCTAGGCAGCTGTATGGGGCCATGAGTTAGTTAGGGTGGAAGTATTTATGCGGCTGTCACTCAGGTGATCCCTGGTGGGGGGCTGTGCTGGCCAGGCACTGCTGAGGGGGGGGGTCGTCACTTGTTGCACACAGTATTACACACCTATAAGAAAAACCCAAACCCAACAAACAAAACAACCTTTTCTGACAGAGCAGGCCATACCACGGTAATCCTCCCGCAGACATCTATAAAAAGAGGTGTTTTATGAGTGTTTTTACCCCACCCCTCCCAAATCCACATAGGAGCACCCGGAGCATGGTATGTGCACGCGTGGCCGAAAATCGCCTGGCTGCGGAGACGGATGGGGAATTTCACTTGTCATTTATGAAGTGAGTTTGAGGGCAGGTGGGGGGTAAACATCAGGACAATATAAAGCTTATGGCTGAACCCTGGCGATAATCTCTTGGCCAGGCACGCTGGCATTTTCCACGCTGTTTCCCGGCTCGCCATCCACCCCCTAAGACTCCCCCTCCCCTCGATTTAGGAATAGGAGCCTCGTAAATCCTTCCGACCCAGATGCTTTATCGGGTCCCCCAGCTTCTCTCTGCAAAACCACGGCACGGGTGGCTGGGGGGAACATCTGCACAGGGGATATCCTTCTGCTCCCGCTCCTCCGCGGCCGGCTGCTATCGCCACCGGGAAGGCAGTTGTGGTTTCGTAGCTTTTTAGCTGCGAAATGAGGAAGGATGTTCTTCCTTGTGGTTTGCAATTACGGCGTAGAAAGTAACAAACGTATTTCTGCATCCCACCCCAGATTCGCTCTCCTGCAGCCGGGCTGAGATAAGGGGCGATGCGTCGGAAAGCAAAACCCTGACGGTGAGTGAGTTATGAAAGTGATTGTAAAACCTCCCCAGGAGACTAAATGCAGGCCTGTGCCCGTGCGTGGCTCTAGCGGTGTTTGGAAATAGCCTTTAATATCACACAGCATCTTGCTTTTAAAAAAAACCCAAACCAAACCACCAAAAAACCCAGCCTCCCTTCATGCCGGGGTTGCAGTGTTTGGGAACCTGATGCCCTAAATCCAGCCTCCATCTTTAACCCTGGAAAGTCATCAGCTTTTGGGAGCAGGTAATGCATTTGCGTCTCACACACACCCCTTGCACACTGATGTTTGCACCACCAAAGCCTAGAAGGGCCCCAGGGTTAGCACCGGCAAAGGGCTGGCCTCTGCCGGGAGCTGGACTGGTCCGTCACTGGGGATGCTCTGGAAGGGCTGCGGGGAGAGTTTGTTCCAGGATGGAGTGATGCCCAATTTCAGGTTTGCCGTCAGTCCAAAGATGGGTCCTGGTCCGGCTTGATGGCATCTCTTTGGGAGCTGCCGTGGGGATGGATGAAGCTGGAGCATACTCGCTATGTGTTCTTGAGGTGGTTGGGGATAATAAGTTGGGAAATAGTGAATTACTGGTTTGCAAGCAGCACAAGCAGCTGGCTCGTACCCGGTTTCGGGTGCTCCCTCCCAGCTGTGTGCAGGTTGGGTGGGCGAGGGCTCGTGGGTACATCCAGCTTCAGCGAAGATGTTTCTGGGCACATATTTCTTTTGGAAGAGCATGGTGGGGGTCCTGCTTGGGGCCAGATGTCTTTCCAGAGGTGCTTCTCCTTGCACCTCCCTTACATCTTACCACGAGGAGATGCAAGTTCTGATTTTTCACCTGCTCTGATAATCCCTGGTCCAAGGGCTGGAACAGCAGAGCTGTTTGCAGACCAGGACCATCTCAATTTTACTTTCATGCATACCTATATTCCTCCTCTTTAAAGGAAGAGGCTGAACCCCTCCCTGAGTTGCACTGGGGTGGATTTAAGGAGGGAGAAAGAGTAGTGAGCAGCCTCAAAAATCAGTGGGACTCCTGGAAACACTTGATGCTAGAGGACTTTTTTTTTCTTTTTTTTTCTTTTTTCTTTTTTTAAATTTTAATGTCGTTTCTTGCACTGCAGTGAGAAGGTAGAGGTAAATCCTCCCTGGACAGGGAGGCACAGCCGGGAAAGAGATGATCTTTGCTGATGGCCCTGGCTGGGATGTGCCACTGCCCCCGCGGCCGGGGCCCTTCTCCCCGCACTGCTCGGCAGGTTTCGGCGTGACTCACTGGAGCCTGGGACAAGGTGGGGTGTTTTCTTCCAGGTCAGGATTTAGGTGGATTGGCAAAGGGCTGTGGGAATGCTTTTAAGGTGTCTTGCATGGTGGTTTGTTTGGTTTTTTTTTTTTTCTCCTTTTTGATTCCCTGCAAGCAGTGTCAGGCTCTCCTGCTCTGCCTTTGCCCAGCAGATGAGCAAGGAGGGGTTCGAGCTGCTGGAGATGCACGTTTAGCAATTGCCTGCATCCCGCCCTGTACCTCTGCCCAGCATCTTTCCTCCCCTTCTCCCCACCACCCCCTAAAACCACTCCCCATCTCCAAAGAGGTCAATGCCTTCGCTCCCAGCTGGGAGCCACCAATGCAACCCCATTTCCTCCCTCCTCGTGGGGTGCATCGGTGATGGGATTCAACACATGCTTACATAGGTATTGCCATACTTGGAATAATAAAAATAACAGAATGAGAGCAATGAAGCTGCCATGTGTCTTCGTAACACATGTCCAGGTCTTTCAAGACTTGGAGCTCCAAGGCTCATGGAGACATAAATAATAAGTAGTAATTAAAGATGCACACGCTGTACTGCTCTGAATTGCAAGAGGTTTTGCAAGGGATGGACATGCTGTCGTGCTGGTTGAGGTCCTTGCTGCGGGAGTTTGCGGTGGCCACGAGGGTCTGCAGCTGAGCAGCCGCTTGCATGTGAAAGATGCTTTGTATTCCTGTTATTATTATTATTTAATGTGCATTAATCACTGGAGCTCCAGCTCTGCGAATGCAGGGCTTATAGCCTGGCTATTGCCCACCCAGAGCCAAGCCTGGCTGTGCCTCCCGGTACCCCGTCTGCTGCAGATTAAAGGTCTCGTACCACAAAGATCTCGTACCACTGAGCTGGGATAAATGGGAGGTTTTGTGCCACTGGTTCCCATTGTAATTATGTATCTGCATGGGATAGACCCGAGGGCAAACCGTCCTGGCACTCCATCAGCGCTTTCCTACGTGCGCTTCTGGGAAGCGGAGGGACAGCCACATGCATGACCTGTTCTTCTGGCCTCTCCTCAATCACATTGCAGCCTCAGGTGCATTTTTAGCTCCTCTGAAATATTTTGGGGGTGTTTTTTCATGTTAGTGCCTTGATCACTTTTTTTCTTTTTTCCCCTCCTTTGACATGTCCGAACCATTTCATCCCATTCTTAGTATTGACATAAAAATGCAGCTGAGAAAACACTGAAACTGTTTCAACAACTGCCGTGCTAAGAAGTAAAGTAAACCAGAAAGTAGTTATTACACTGAGAGCTTCCTCTTTAAATAACTGGGGGGGGAGAAGTGAGAGTACTTGGTAATTAGATTCTCTCCCTCATCCTAATTGCATTACCAATAAATCAGCTCCGAAGATCTGTTTCTTTTTAAGTTTTCTTGAATTTAGCCTTTGTCTGAGAATCTTGGAACAACAGGGCTGCAGTAAATATGATTAACCTACAGTTAATCACTGGGGTATTTTGGCTCTGCCCTGTGGACGCTGAGCCCGTGATGGTCAACCATCGGCCTCTCGGGAACCAGCCCCCTGCCAAACCCGGGGAGAAGGAGCTGCGGAGGGCCGAGCGTGGTGAGCTGGTCCCTCATTACTGACATTGTTTAAGTAAAAGTGCAGGAGGCTTTACATTAAGGGATAATTTGGCACACACAAGAGCTCGATGGAAAAAATTAACTTTTCCTCAGCACACCTCTTTGTTCTGCCCTTTTCCCCCCCTCTCTTTCTAGGGTTGCTAAAAGGCCAGGGAGTTTTAGTTTAGCAAATGCCTCCTATAAATTCCTTTCTCCAAACACTGTAGATGAATAATTTCAGAGTCCTAGACCCCAAATCCCTTTAAGCTCCAACTAAACCATATGTATATAGTGTATTTTCTTTTTTAGAAGAAGAGAGGATGTTTAGTTAATATATAATTACATGCTGGGTCCATGGGCTGTGGATGGGCATGGGGAGAAACCTGCGAGCCAGGGGAGGGGAGGATGAAGAAAAGCCCTCCTGAAACCATGCGGGGTGTCCCTTTTCCCTTAATTGAAGTCAGGGCAGATCTCTCTCATTACGAGGCAAGTGATGAGGGCTTATTGGTGACCTTCCACCGAAATCTTGTGCTGTTGAAACCTCGTGGTTGCACAAGAGGCAGGGTGGCGATGCACGGCACGCGGTACCATGCCGCGGGACTCCCGGCGAGTTCGTAACAGATCACAGCTCCCAATTCCCTGGCGGTTCATGTACGCCCTTCACTTTGATGCACTGGTTCACGTGCACAGGGTTATGTCCCTACAACGCACGGCCAGATGATTTATCAGAAAAGTCAATGCTGATGGTTAAAAAAAATAAATCCTTGGTGAACATGATGCAAATTCTGGATCAAAGGAGTTTTCCCTCCCCACTGCTTGACTCAAGTCTATGCTTTGCAAAGCTTTATTGACACCACACGTGAGTTTCTTCTGGGTAGGACGACAAGGACCGCTGTGTTGACAATGCAATCACCTCCAGCAGGAAAAAGAGGGAGTTGTGCCCCCAAAACACAATAGCCCTCGGATGACTTTAATTGGGAGACTTGGGTAGGAGGGACACTGGAGTGTGTTACCTCTGTTAAGAGAGCATCAGTGAGACTGGAGCTGCTCCATGATGGGGCATGAGGCAAGGGTGAGGCCAGCACTTGATGTGACCTCACTGATGGGGCACTGTCCCATAGGGTCTGACCTACGTGGGCAGAGCCACGTGCATGTCACAGGCTCTGCTGACAGCCCAGGCAGGAGCAGCAAGAGATGGGGACACAGATGGAGAGGATGGAGGCGACAAGGCTACATCCTTTAGGATTCAGAAACCTGTCCCACTAACCCTCTTATGCTGCTCAGAAAGTGTTCAAGGCTGCCCTGCTTGGCCGGGGATGGGAATGACCTTCAGCTGTGGCCAGGCTGCCCCCTCTGCTGATCACCCACAGGTGGGGGCACCCAGCCCACTTGTCCTCCAGCTGCTCCTAATTACAGAGGTCTACGAGGTAGCCCATAAAGGCACAGGTTTACAGCAAACTGAGCAGCAAAGGGTTGGAGCTGAGTTTGGAAGAAGCAGCAGGAGGTTGTGTTGCTGTGGTGAGAGACTCATGTTTTTTTGGGTTTGCCTTGATGCTCTCTGGATGTTGTGGAGGGTCCCCCGCACTGGGTGAGCTGTGAGTGTGTAGGGGTCCCAGGGCTGGCTGGCAGTGCAACGATAGCAGCCTCCACCTGGGGGCTTCTCTGGCCACCGCAGCCTCGTGCTCGCACCTGAGCTGGCTTTGGTTCTTTGGCTGGACCTGGGAGGCAATGCCTGCTGTCTTTATTTGTGTTTGGCTGGCTCAGAAGAACATCTGTCTCGGCTCAAAAAAATGGAACTCTGGGACTGTGCAAGGTCTGTGCTCATAAGTGCCAGCTTACTGTGGATGCCTAGTGTGCTCTGGATATGGGGGAGCAAAGCTGCATTGCTTTGGGAGAAAGTAGAGGACATCCTTGCCTAGCTTATGGAGGCTTTTACAAGGTGCTTCCTGTTGAACTTGAACTTGTGTTTCGTGCTGAGCCTTAGGTGGCACCTCGTCTCAACTTGCTCATCTACGTGACCACCTTGGGTTGTTCCCTATGGGGAGGACTGGATGTTCACCAGGGAGCTGCTCTCTGTGGGGCAGGTGAGTGGTATCCATATACATCTCTCTGCTGCTGCTTTTTAAAGTAATCCTGTCTTTGAGACTGTAGCTTTTTGCAAATACACGTTATCTCTCAAGGATCTCCCTGTGCCCACGGTATGGCGCCTGCAATGTGTGTTATATCACACCGTCTTTACCCCCTGTTTGCCAGAGGGGAAAGCTTAGCACGGACTATGCATTAGATTTTTGGAAAGTCTCTGTGCTCCCTGGCATCGTGGGCTCAGCTTAGCCCTTCATCTGTGCAACAGAAATATATTGGGTATTATGAGTGTGCAGGACTGTGTAGTGGTTTTTTGAAGACATACCTCTAGAGCTGGAGGCATGGTCTAAGCTGGTGTATTAATTGTGAGAAGATTCGTTGCTCCATTATCCTGGCAGAAATACATTTTTCTTCCCTGTACCTGACAACTCATGTTTTTGGGAAGGGCTATATTTTAGTGCTCCAGTGGGCAGAAGACTAGGTTTATGGCAGGTTTATCTTGGGGTTTGAAGTTCATTGGAGGTCCCTAAGCACTGCTAAATTAATAAAAATTACCAAATTGTATTGCCTGGGGACATCAGCATCTCCTATAAGTGCTGAAAGGGAGGGAATATTCAACCTCTCCAATGAGCGGCTTTGTACCACGACCAGTGTTTCCCTCAGTGGTGAGTCAGGGATGAAGCCATGTTGGGTTAATTCCTCTTTGCCTTGGGGAAGTAGCAGGGGACCTTGCAGAAGAAAATGTGATGACAGGAGACCAGGTAATGTTAAATTGCCAGATTTTGCCATTGAAATGGCCTCCCTCTGTAGTTCTGCAAGTGGTGTGATGGGGATGGGGCTGGAGGGAGGTGGGCAGGAGGATTTGGAGCTGGTCCTGCCTGTAAGTGGGGTGACTGAAAGAAAGTGCAGCAGATGCTGGTCCTGCACTGAAGCCAGACCAGCTTCTCTGGTCCCAAGTCCTTTTATTCCCTTCACCCTCTCCACGCAGGAGACCCAGCCCAGGGGACATCTTTTCTTCCTTTTTCCTCATCACAGAAGCAGTAGGACAGGCTTATCCAGTGCCATCAGGTGTATGTCTGGGGTCCATGTGGTGTTGAGCTCAACCCAGGTCTCTTGGGACACAAGGGTCTGCCTCCAACACCACCAGTCTTCATGGTCCCTCCCTCTCCCTTGGTGGGGTTGTATCACCTTGTACTTGAAAACACCACAGCCCTGGTCTATTGCCCCAACAAACCACCGTCCTTCCCTCTGCAAACCCCAGCAAAGGTCAGCTTTATTCAGTTTTTGGCAAACCCATGCTACAACTAGCTGAACTGGTTTGAGAATGCCTGGTGGCGGCTGCGGCCTCATGCAAGCTTGCTTCACGATTGCATCTCCCAGGTAATGAGTCACTTACTGGGATGGCGTGACTTTGCACTGTTAGGTGCCTGTCCCGCTATACACCCAGCCAGAGCAGCCTGGCTTCATCCGTCATGGTCTTGCCATTGCCCAGCGGTGGCCCAAGGTGAAGTTGGTGGTGTTATCTTGGAGGAAACATAAGGGTTTCTCGAAATTATTTTGGCTACTCCTTCATCTCCCCTTGCATCTCCATCTCTGGCACGGGGTATCTGGCTTTAGCTTTTGAGTTACTCTAGCAGCAAGGATTGCAAGATAAAGACTTATCCATTGAAACATCATCCTTGACTCCTGAGGACCCTGAGCTGCTCTCATCAGTACTTGTTTGAGTGATTAAGGATTGTGCCATTAGTCTACTGCTTAATGAATATTGAAATGCTGTCTGGAAATGAAAAGGCGTATGTTGTCTGTGACACAAACAAACCAGAAATATTTTCCACTGCAGTACGGTCCTCTAAGTGTTGGGTGTCACCCTGCTGGAGCTCTGGCAGTGCCCTCATCTTTGAACTAAACCGAGAAGTGGGAATCTTGTGGCTGGTAATAGCGAGGCCATTATTTTAAGGATACAAATGTTTAATGTACAATAACGAGTCACATAATGAATGTCCAAATGAGTGATGTTTTCTTCAGTTTTACATTCCCAGAGGCGCAGAAAGTATTGGTCACTTTGACACGGAAAGCAGTCAGGCAATTACACTGGCGTGCTCTGAAAAGAGGTTTTATTTCATAACGCAAAACTTGAAAAAAGGCCCAGAAACACCCTATGCTTCCTGGCTGCTGCTTTGAATTCAACTTGCCTCCGCTCCATGTTAAAAAGGGACGTGGGGTTTAGGGCTGTATTTAACTTTGAGCACCTCTGAGCTAGCGTTGTGTCTTCGGAAGTGAGGATGGGGAAAGGAGAGCAAGAAGGCATCTATAAAGGGTTTCTTCTTTCCATGGAAAGGAAAAGTAAAATTAATGCAATCTGGTTCCCCTTTGCAGCAAGGGGGATGCTGCAATGGGTAGAGGTAGGGTACCACCAGCCAGGAGTAAAGCTGGCTTGCTTGAGATCTGGTGCTTGCTCTTGCTTGCCACGTGCCCATGGATGCACAGGTTTGGGTAATGGTCTGACCCCTCCCGCCGTTGCGTTACTGAAACTCCCCATAGCTTCAGCGTAATGGAGTTTTGCCCAGAAGCTTTCAGTACCCTCTTTTTTTTTTTTTTTTTTTTTTTTTTTCTTATTAATAAATGAGTTAATGAGAGAAGCCTCGCAAGATATTTTGAGAGCTTAGGACTTAAGGCTTGATTCTTCCCTTACTGAAATTTTGGGGAAAGCAGTACCCCTGTCATTTTAGCTGGGCAGGACCAATTAATTATTTGTCATGCTACAGAAGACAATGAAACCTGGGTAACGTGAGCAACAGTAGAAAATCAGTCTCGTGCGTGCAGGGGAGGTCTCAAATGAAATGTTGCCTTAGAAAGCAAAGTTCTAGTGTTGTCTGTGTCCGTTGTCACCCCCCCCCCCCCCCCCCCCCCCCCCCCCCCCCCCGGCAAAATCCAGGTTTTATCTATTTTACCAAAGGCTAAAATGAATTCTTATGTATATTTTATAAGAATATTTGTTTTGTTTATAGCCCAGCATTAAGGATACTTTTTTCTTAATAAGCTCATGTCAGAGCTCCCGTAACCGTAGCCCGAAGGATATGTTTTGCGAAAATGAAAAATGAACGTATTATTTACCTATCAATACTGTGCAACGTTGATCAATGCAAACCAGCCCCCCCCGCTCCCACCATTATGGGAGGCGGGTTGCCCTGTCTGGGCAGTGCTGGGACTTTATCTGTAATATGGAGCTTTCAACCGCTGGGCCGACAAAATGCCTCTCTGACAGCCAAGCCATTAATTACCATCATCTGAGCCTAATTCATTCATCCCTTTCCCTCTCATGCAGAGGGACAGGGAGGGCTGAGGGCACTTGGGGAAATGTAGGCATGATTCCATATTCGTTATGCGGCGAGCGCTGCCTGCGACTTTGTTGGTTGCAGTGGCTTTAATTGAATTGGCTTGCCAATAAAGCTGTTGTCATTCAGTAAGTGAATTTGTTGTACTACTCGCACCACAGCTGCTGCATACAACCAGGCGTTTCCTGAAGGCAAGCCAACCTTGTGCTACCCTGGTTGGAAATTTTTTTTTTTGCCTTTCCCCAAAACTCATCCATAACATGCCACCTAATATCCTTTAGGTGTTGTTTCCGACCAGGGAGAAATGGGGTGTCACCTGCCTGAGCCCCTCTTGCAGGGGTACGTTGCAACCCCAAAAAGGAGCGGCTGGGGGCTGGGGGCTGGTAATCCACTGGGGTGTGGGACTGGCTGGTCAGCCCGTGTGTTTTTTCAGTTAAGGGGCTCTGACCTCTGTTACCCTGCGCTGGTCATGATAAACATCATTGTTCCTTGCAGTAAAAATAAATACAGAATATGACAGATAATATATTTTGTTAGTCAGGAGCTTAGAGTGTCATTAAGAAGTCTAGCAATATTGATAAAATAAAGCAACATTGGGGGAGGCATTTATTATAGGATATGTAGGCTGTTGGGCCAAAAAGTACTTCAACTTTCTGCAGTTTATAAAATATTAGGGAAGGAGGCGGGGGATTGCTTGATTTATGGTGGCTGTAAAGTGATACTGAGATGAAGTGAAATATCCAGAGGTCTGAGAAAGCATGACTTCTTGTGTTTTAACGTGTGGGACGAGCGTATATGTGGTAGCCCAGAGAATGGTCCACAAGGCAGCTCAGCGGTGGCTGAGAACCAGTGCTCCCCATACAAGCACCTCATGCTTTCAACAGGGGAGCTGAGATGCAAACCTGTGTCTGAATGCTACCTCTGCCCCCTCTTCTCTGCCAGGTCAGAGCAAACCCCCATATTTTATCACCCCCGAAGAAGAGGGGAGGGGGTGTGGAACAGATCTGGATCTGTTTCAAGATGATGTGGCCAAGTCCCAACTCGCTTAGGATGGATTATTTTTTCTTGGTGCTACCCTGAGCTGGGGGAATTACCCCAAGAAAGAAGTTTTCTTCAGAGATTTTTTTTTTTTTTTTTATATAACCTCATAAAACATTGAGTTCATTCCATCAGATTTCTTCAGATTTATGCTTATTGTAGATTATTTTTAACACATCCAAAATATGGGTAGCTAGGGTATTTCAAGCTCTCTGCTCAAATTGGATCATGTTCAGCTGGATGCCTAACTGAAACTGCAGGAGCTAAAGTAATATTTTGGGTGTTGGTCTCACTTGTGAATCGTAAATTTGAAGAGATAAGCTGGCAGTTAGACGGTTAAACTAGTACATGAATGCCTGTTTCTAGACATCCAAGAAAAAAAAGAAATTTTGCCCCATACAGTCTCATGTTATTTGAGTAGTAACTCATGAAGAGAAGTCTAAAAATTGCTTGGTAACAGTAAAACTTTCCTCAACTTCAGTACCAATGGATGTAGCCTGTGATGGGGACCTGGTGCCTTCAGTGCTGGGAGTCTGCTTGTACAAATCTGTGGAAGTGGTTTTGGCAAAGGCTGCTGTGCCTACTTCCAGCCCAGGAAGAGTCACTTTTCCTGTTAGTTTGGGAATAAAAATATATCAAGCATAAAACTTGAAGGCTTTAAAGTAGTTGGCTTGTCTCATCTTTGTGGGGGACCAACTCTAGGAGAAAACCCCTGATGGCGAGTGCCCCACTAATGTCCGTAAGACCATGATCTTTTTCCCCTCGCTGTTTCTTGGGATGTTTCTTAGAAATTAAGGTGCTGATCTACAGCTCTAGGAAATACCTGTGTGGTCAAGCTAGATCCATCAGCCAAAATGCCTGCTGTTAGCCATGCCTGGAAGCATGGTGTAGTGAGGGTGTATCAGAGGGTGCATTGGTAAAGCCTGGGATTTTAGGGCAGGACCATGTGAATCCACAGCAGCAATCTCTCCTAGTGGTTTTTGGATGATGATGGGTCTGTCTTGGCAAACAAGGTCTGCACCATTAGGAACCCTGAGCTGATGAAAAGGCAGCAGGTGGGTTGGTATCTTTTCACTGAATTCAGGTGCCAAGGTAGTTATGCCAGAAGTGTGTTGATGGACTTAAATAACCCGGGCAGGATCTGTTGTTTGCTGCTGGGGAGAAGATCTGTGATGCCTGGGGGAAGCAGTGGCACCACTGGGGTGCTGGGTCTAGGTTTCTTCCTGGCCGGGAGGGTTGGAGGCCCCAGGACACAGTGAAGCTCCCCAGCTGTTGGTAGGACCTGCAGGTCTCTTCCCACATGGATGAGTTTGTCCCCTTGCCTGCTGCACCAAACCTCACAATTTTGGGTATCTGTGGCATGGGACAACCCGTTGGGTTGGAGCACTGTCTGCTAGAGCTTCAGCTCAGCGGGGGCAAAGAGGATGGGGAAATCTTAATGGTGAATAACCTGTGGTTTAGTTTACTCTAAGTAACCCAATTTACCTTGAACACTCCTCTTAGAGCAGTAATGCTCAATAAGTGGCTATGTCAGTCAATTATAGACTTACAGTAGCTGACAACGTTTTTCTCCTATCATCCCTTCCCACCACTCCCCAAGCCTCTGCCAGAGAGGACAAGCCCAAAGACAGCAAGCACACATGAACCTCAGTAAGTAGTGGCAAGCAGCCAAGATAAAAGTTCAGGATAACTTCATATTGTCTTTTCCTTTCCTTGTGTTCCACATACATAATATTATACCCAACTGCATTACTATTTTTTAAAAGACCAAGCTGACAAGGGCTTTTGTATGCCTGTATTCCCCACACTACTAGAAGTAAATTTTCAGTATTAACAGCCATGTAGTTCTCAATTAGCAGCTAATAAAGTAGGCTCTTCTTTATTTAGAAAGTTTATATTTTTCTTAATTCTTCTGTGGCCTCCACATTCATCGTTTAAGAAAATTGTGCAGGCATGCTGACCTTCCTTTAGAATGAGATTTCTGTACAGAAAATGCAAATAAAGCATAATTTTTTCAGAGATGGAGATGAATGACTGGAAAAGCAATGACTTGGAGAAAGCAGACTCAAGTGGAAGGGAACTGACCACTGAAATCAGACCCTAGAAGTGCCATAAATGTAGGGTTGTTGCAGGCCAATGTTTATTTTTCTTTCTCTATGGCACACATTGCTTTTGCCTTTAAGCTTAGTAGGGTTGGCAAAAGAAAAAAGTTCATCTGGAAGCATCTTGGGAAGAGGAATGTGGTGAATAAATAGTCAGATCACAAAACCTGGTTATAACTGAGTGGTTCTCATCAAAATTTGATATAATTTTGTGCACCTTCAGCTCGTTGACTGTACAAGCTTAAAGACTTTATTTCACATGCCAAGTTTGTGTCAAAGTAACCTATGCAAAAAAAATATAGTCCGGGTGCGTGGGAGCTTTGGAGTTGGGCGGGGGGGGAGGGGGGAGAAATTCCATTAAGGCTTATGAACACCTGATCTGTAAAAATTAACTCATGTCTCTCCCAGCTTGTGATACAGTGATACAGGGTGCTGGTGGGACGTGCATTGCGGTGCCAACCGGTCTTCGTGTCTCTGCTAGCCACAGGAGGGCTTGGATCCTCTACACCCAATCCTCTGCTGGCTGTCAGAGGTGTAATTAACTGCGTGGGTGGTAAAATGGCCCAGGGCTCCCCGTTTGCATTTTGTGCAACTGGAACATACCCTCCTTGTTCAGGTAATGTGGCAAATAAAACCCTAGCAGGGCAGCGGTGAGTGTTGATGAGGAGTTTTGAAATAGCATGAGAATGGGTTTTATTACAGTATATCGTTTGCTGAAACTGCAGGGCTGGTGCAAATAATCTATTAAGAGAAGGCTTTTGTGAAGCTCTATGGCTTTTTAAAGAGGTTTATGGCTTGACTAGCAATCGTTTGCTGTGAGAAAGTCTGGAGGTACGAGTCTTCATGGGGCCACGTTGGCTTAAGTGCTGCCTTGTGTTGTAACGGGTGTGGAGGTACCTGCAGCTGAAGTTATGGGGCAAGATCCCAATCCTACTGGAGCTGAGTGCCTCCACGGGGGATACCGGCCCGGCCCGGGCTTCCCCAGGGCTGTTACATGACCTTGCCTTGGGTTTCCTTTGTGTGTGCAATTTCCACCTCCGAAATCTGGGCTTGCGCTCTTGCGCCGGCAGCGAATTGGATGCTTGCACCCTGCTGTGTACAAAGTCAAGTGACTTCTTTGCGTCTAGGATGAGTACTTACAGCCTTTTTTTCTTAACTTAAGGCACTGCTATAAGCAAGGCTTGGCACGCACACTGTTTCATGGATGAGGCAGGGGTCCTGACTGTTGCAACTCGGCTTGCGTCGCAAGGGAGAGCTGCGGGGCTCCCCGCTGTGCTCCCCAGAGGCCAGGATTAGACCCTCCTTGAGCTCCCTTGCCTGCCTGTGTGACCCGAGATGCAGCCTGAGCTTTAGTGGTCCAAACCTGCTCACTGTAAAGGGCAAAGCTAAAAGCCAGGTACACATGGGAGGGCATCAGTCGAGTCTGTCTCTGCCCTCTGACAAGTTTGTCTGTACTCTTTTGCAGCATCTTCATGGGCTTTGGTGATTTCAAGTCCTGCTGCGTGCAAAGTTTTATCTGCTTTCTGTGGATTGCCTGTGCTCTCCCGTCCTTTTTGGAGCAGGGCTCTGGGATAATTCAGATTTTTTTTTTTTCAAATAGAAACTGCCTTTATCTGAGAATACTTTGTGTATGGTAGAAGACCTTGTCTGAGGTCTCCTATAGCCCTAAAGGCACTGGTCAGAGCTTGATGTGTCAAGTGGTCAGTCCTGATGCCAGCTGCGGCTTTCATAGACTGGTGTGGTACAGGAAAGCGTGGCAGCAACTCTTTTAATGGGGTGATTTGATGTCAGTAGGTAGAGAGACTCGTGTTTGGTTTGAGTCTGTAGTGAACTATATGCTACCTTTTTCTTTTGCAATGCATATTTAAATTTTGCTCTGTGCAAAGCCCTTGCCCGTGAAATATCTTTCAGATGTACAGAACAGCCTGGTTGTTTTTCAGTCCTGTGTCCGATGGACTTGTTGATTAGGAGATATCGCTATTGCTGCTAACAGAGTTATGCAGCTGAGACCTGGATTTTGCTGGAGGACATCTTGCGTTCACCCCAGTGGTAATCCGAACTCTATGCCCAGCAGCTCGGTTTGGGACAACCCCCTTCAGAGCTGATGTTTGCCTTTCTCCAAGAGGTCTTTCTTGGGTGGACTTGGAGGTCTGATGGGAATCTTGCTGTTGCTGTGCCCTACGACAGTAGCTCTCCATTTGTATTTGTATAAAGGTTATGCACTGAGGTCCTGATCCAAAACCCCTTGAAGTTGATGAAAATCTTTCTGCTGTATTTGATGGGCTTTGCTCCAGCTCTGCAAGTGCAGAAAGTTCAATGAAATCAGAAGTCAGAACCTGCAAAAATGTGCAGGTGAGATGCAGAAAGGCTGAAATTAGCCCTAGACAAAAAAGGATGGGAGACACCCCCCCCCCCCAACAAAATGTGACACAGGTGGTTTTCTGAAACTTTCTCTTCTGTTTATTTCAAAGTACTGTAAAAGTGCTGTTTCAGTATTACAGGGCTTTTCATGGAGACAGTGCTTGCTCTGAACAATTAATTTTGGGGTGATCCATTTCAGTTTGCTCGTGATCACTGGGAAGGGAGGATATTCATTTTAAAGCAGTTGGCCTGTGCGGAATTCACAATGACGAGAAATATTCTGGAGCCGGGAGTAAGGCCGACTACCGTGCTTTACTGCAAACCTTTGCACGAGCTGGATGTTGCCTTTCCTAGTCCAGATCCTCTCTGCAGCTGGAATTACTAATATACAGTTACTTGGATAGGGCTAGATCTGTGTGCAGTGGAAGGATGGGCATCTGTAGCAATTTTACTGAAGTTGAGAGATGCTCTAGATTTACTGTGAAATGACCAAAATCTAGCCTGTAATAACATTCACCCATAGACCTCAGAACATTCTGCAAACTACAGAAAGCATTATTAAGCTTATGTTGCTGTGAGGATGCCATGGCATGAGAGGGGAGGGATGCGAATTGCTCCAAGGTCCTCAGTTAGGTCTGAATGTCCCAAATCTGATTTAGCTCCACACATGCTTGCCTGACTCCCTCCCATCGCTACCGGGCTAAACAAGTGCAGACAAACCCTGTCTACAGCTGCTGCCAAGCTTCTTCGGCTCTTTTCACCAGTTTGCCCAAGTGCTCAGGTGATAAGATTTGTCCCGTCCTGTTTTGCAAAGGGATTTGGTGATTGCAAAACATGTCACATTATTGACTGGAAGTTGTTACCATCTGGTGGCTGTTTAGATGGTCTGGTACTAATGAGTAGGTAATCTCAGTCGAGTTTCTAGGGGACAGCTGTCCTCTCTTGCTTTCTTCCTTGCGATCATACACATCATTGTTGTACTGGACACTAATTGGCGTTCTTATTTGCAAAGATGAGGTACGAACGGTCATGGAAGCACTTTCAACAAGAAATGGATTGCCGTGTGTGGATGGGGTAATAGGAGGAAAACTGCCTTCCCAGCGGCTGTGTTATGTGTTTTATGTGCAGAAAGTATTTCGGGTTTCTAGCAATCTTATACAAGCCTTAAACACTCTCTAAAGAAGGAATCAAGGGATGTGAGCTATTGTAGATGAAGACAGACAAATAAAAACGTGCTGCTATCCCCCTGGCTTATTTCCTAACACTCCCACAAGTCAATAGGTGCCTGTTCCAAAGTGCCTTGTCTTGTAAATGCATGCCCAGAAAATGAAACTTAAAAAAATGTCTAGTACGTATTCAAAGTTGTGATCGGGTGGAAGCTGTTCAGGGGCAGAAGCACGTAATGGTTGCTGCATTCATGGTTGTTACGGGTTTGATGGTATTTGGAATGTTATTCAAAATCATGCAAAGTTGGGTCCTGCACTTGGAGATGTGGAGACTGGTGCTGCAGGGGATGTCCGCATGGAGGGTGGCTCAATGGGAGAGTGCTGGAAATGACGTGGGATAGTAAACCGTGCTGGCAGCTCAAATATAGCCTGAGAAGATGTGTCATGGTCTCCCACCACACAGAGGAAAGCAGGAACACAGATCAGTCGCTCTTGCCACTGCTTCAGCACCCCTTTACCTGCCCTCTCCCTGTGGTCCCCATCTGTCTGTTCACGGGGGTCGTTGTGACCCTGCGCAAGCCCTGGGTTTGGGTGGAGGGTCTTCTACTCGTGTGGAGGTCTCCAAGGGACATGGTTGCTGAAAACCACAGCGCACCCTGAGGACAGAGATGACTAAAGCTTGTTTATAGCAGAGCATGTGCTCCGCTGTGGTGGAATCGAGCTCCCCTGCAGACCTCAACTTCTAAGGGTGGAGCTTGGGTCGTCTCCTTTTGCTGTACCACGTCTCCAAGCGCAACTGCTGTCTAAGGCCTCGAGTAGTTCGCATCTGGCTTGGACTTCCTTGCTGGCAAGTCATTTGTGACTGCAGGTAGTTATTTACTTTTATGCGGTTCCTCCTATCTCCCTCCTTATCTCATCCTGTCTGTACTGACTTCAGGCTCTTCTTAAATCTGAGAGGAGCAGTGGTGGCTGCGGTGGTGATGTGGTGTTAACTTGTGTGTGTGTGCTTATTTCGAGTTCAGGTCAGCAAGCGTGATATCTCAGCCTGTTAGAAGTTACTCGCGGTAGCTGACTGTCGGTGTGCGTGCTGTGCTTTCTTTACTTAACAGCAAAATACAACATTAAATGCAATAATAATGATAGTCTAAAGACTTTTTTGGGGGAAAAGTGTAATTTAAAAGCATTCTTTTGTTCAGTTGTGGAGGGTTGGGAGGTTGAGGCCAAAGAGGAAGGTAGGCTTCACCTTCACCACCGAGGCATGTGTTTTATTAACACAATGGCTTGATCCATTAGGTTCTCTGCGGGGGCATGGTGTAAAGGCATACGAGTTGGCCGCAGATGTGCACGTGGAGCAATGGCACTGAATCACCTGTCATCCTGTACGGCTAGGGTGAAAGGGGAAGCTATTTACATAAATTATTGGAGAGCAGTAAATATTATTTCATGATATCACATCAAGATTAACTTAATCAAACTTGATATTAAGAGGCAGAATGATTTGCTTTTAGTCAAAGACACAATTAAAGGAGGTGCTTGAGGGTAAAGGAGAGTGCCTACTTAGGAAGATTTTTATCACACAATGGGTGATGGGGTGGGAAGCTTCTAACCAAGATCTTAACTCCTTTGTGGATTTTGCAGCTACAGCCCTCCTAATTCTAGCAGCTGTTGCAGTTTCAGGAGGGATAGCCCAAATGAAATGTAGGGTTTGTTGGTTTTGTTTTTGTGGTGTGGTGGTGGTGTTTGTTAGGTTTTTTTTTTTTGTTTTGTTTTGTGGGTGTTTTGTTGGTTGGTCTTGTTTTTTTGTTTTTGTTTTTTTTTTTTCCTGAGCAGTGGAGCTCTGGCTTGAAGGGAGAGGTGTCTTAACCTTTTAAACACCTATTTCTTGTTTCAAGGGTTTCTGGAATTTTTGCAAAGATTCTCGCAGCAAAGATTCTCGCAGCAAAATTCAGCCAAAGTAAAGGCAAAACCATTAGCACTTCCCCGATGGACCGGGAGTCTGCCTGGCCACAGTTACGCTGTGGGTCAAGACTGTGCCTTTTGCTGCCTGGAGTCTGTAGAGGGTTAATGTCATTTTAACCTCCTCTTCTCGCTGCTGCTGTTCTCTTGGCCAATAGATCCATGTCTGTTGAATAAAATAATGTTACTTATTTGCTAGGAATGAGTTCACTTACTATTTAGGCAACTGGAAGTCAATGTCTTGAGTTTCCCAGTGTATCCACAGCATATGAAGCATTTGTAGCTCTTCTGGATGCTTTAAGTGAGAGCTCAGTGTGTATTAGTTCACTGAGACAACAGATCCCTTGTTTGTTTATTGCCTCTAGAGTTGGCTGTAAGGCAATTACTCTTGCACAACTTCTTAAACAATATTTTTCATATTTTTATAGAAAAGTAAAAGCTGACCCATTTGGGCAGTCCCTAGATAAGTCCCTGCTCCCTTTCCTTTCTGAGGAAGGCTGAGCTTTCCCTCACTCTCACATCTTTTTAATCAAAACCCAAATTATCGGGGGGGGGGGAGGTTAAATTGAAAAAATCTTTGACAAGTCTGAACTGCACCCTCGATTTGTGCAAAGCGTGTCTTCCTCCGCTCCCAACAGCGTCAACACTGGCTGGAGGAGCTGGGAAAGGTTAAAGATGTGCTCAGCACATTCCAGGATTAGGTCCATTGTTTAAGTAATAACACTCAATCGCACCAGCCCATGTTTACCACGAAGTCTTTATTTTTATTTTCCATCCAGTCTTTCTACATGAAAGATGTAAGAGCTTTATTTCCCTATAGTTCTTTCTCTGTCCTTGCCTTCCTGGTGTTTTCATAACCCACTGTGCAGGGTTATGTGGCTCTTCTTCCTGGGGTTTCAGATGAGTGAGAGTAGAATTTGGCCCAAGATATTAGCAAACTACTTTAACCCCCCACCCCAAACCCCTGTAGCTTAGTTGCTATCATGTTTGGTTGGTTGGCTGGTTCAAGTGATGCATAGCGTTGATTCTTCAGCAACCACCTGTGGGATGCTCAGGCATTGTCAATGTATCTATTCCTTGTTTCAATGGCTGAGTAATACAAGCATCTGCTGCCACTTGACAAGTGATGCTCTATTGACCGTTTCTGACAACTCCCACCTGTTCATGTTTGCATAAGCAAGTTTGAAATGCCCAGCCATGGAAAGAACAGCCCTAGAACTGCTTTGTAGCTAGGACTTTTCCCTCTCTAGCTGCTTCAGGTACCTGTTGATCATTGATTTGCAGTGAGGACACCACCTTCTTTTATGGGCTGGTCACCTCTTAAATATTACACATTTAAGTCCAACTTTTCCAGGCCTAATTACTGTAGGATTTACTTCTATTTTTTTAAGTAACGACAGGTGCTTACATCCTTTTCCCCATCTTAAAGATGAAGGTGCTTGTAGGCAGAGAGTTATTAGATCTTCCTGTAATGATATTTAAGCTGCAATACAGCTTCAATAGTAAGGAGATGGTGGTGAAGCTGAGACTCGTGACATCCGTACAGCTATCAACATCACCTTGGAGGCTGAGAGCACAAGCAAACGCAGAGTGCCCTGTGTGCGGCTATTAAAACACAGTGTACGTGCTGTATCTTGTTTCCCCCTGTTTTCATTATTTAAACTGCTCTACGCTAGGGAGGAATAATCTCTTCTATAGCAAAGATAAGGGAAAATCATTCTTGCATTACTCGCTCCTGAGACCTCCTCTTTGGTGATGCAATGCCTCCCAGGTCAGGGGTATGTAAGACTTTCCTCTGAGGACGGGTCTGCAGCTTGCAGGGGGGATAGAGCCTCAACCTTTGTTTTGGGGAGGTCCTTCTCTGACAGACCCTGCGCACTCGCCTCGGTGGTTGTACGTCCTTGTTTCATCTGGCAAGCTATTTAAGCTTGTCCAGTGGAGCTTTAATTTTACACTAACACTGTTTTTATACTTCCAGTGCATTCTTTAGTCTCATAATTTTCTGATTTGATGCTGTATGTCCCATATTCCCAGTACTTGGCAAGTAAACCTGTTGCAGAAATGAAATTTTCCATACGTAGCTTCCTCTTTCCTACTGCTGTGGGAGACCTTTGCTATCTCAGCTACTTGAGCTCTGCCAAAAACCGTGCAGCTTCTGGAAGTGCCCGTTTCTGCCAGGTAGCTGAAGGAGGAGAGGGGTGACACCCACATTTTCCTTACCGAGGCTGAATTTTTTGGGTCCTCTCCAGCATGTAGTTGTACTTGCTTTGCTCAGCCAACTGCTGCCAGCGGCAGGAGAGATGTGATTTGGGCTCAGCCTGCGTTGAAGGAGAAGTCGGTGAGTGAGTGGCCTGATCGCAGGGTTGGAGATGGTTTAATTATTACCTGATAAATCCGAAATAGTAATCCTGCTTAGATCATATTCCCTTTTTATCATGACTAGCCTTACCAGTAGCTTTAGCTGTGTTAAATACCTGAATTGTCACGGAAGGAAAAAAAGCTGGTCAGTTGTTCCTTTGCATCTTAATACTTTTGGGCTCAGGAACATCTGAGTAACTATTTTAATGAGAAGACTTCTGGTGAAATGCAGGTAAGATCTTAAAGACTTTAATTGCTCCCGTGAGAAGTCAGTCCAGGTTAAATAATAGTGCTCAGCTCGTGCAGTGGGGTGCAGAGCCCGTGGGAGCCGGGGAGGGGAACACCTCCTCTGGGGACGGCTGGGGAAGCAGGTAGAGAAACAAAATGCAATGGGTGTTCCTGGTGCAATATTACTTTATATTTCTGCTTCACGATCACTGTAAGTGTTTTGCAGAGACCTCAGTCAACAAGATAAGTGTGGGCATTGCAAGGTCTCAACCTAGGGGGAAAGTCAAGCGGTGCAAATCAAAGCACCTTGGCTCTGGCTCAACTTGCTTGAACAGGGTTTACCTGTGGGTAAGGCATTCGTTGGAGACGTGGGCTTAATTCTTGGTTTTAGCCAAGGTTTTGTGACATCTGGAAGTTTTAATCCAAGGCCCAAACCCAGGGATACAGCTTATTCCATGAGAGGATTGTACAGATAAATTCATTAATGTTTGCAAAATACTTGGGAGCCACTTAAGCATATCAATAAATTTAGAGTGTTATTACTGCCTGGACTTTGATTAAATCCCTCCGTGTCAGATCTCTTCTTAAACATTTTCATCAAAAGCTGGTGCTTTTTTAGGAGTTGTTTTTGTTTGTTTTGTTCAATGTTGATTTCCATTCAAAGTTTGAAAAATCTGAGCCAGCTCTCTAGCTGCTTGGAAATGTTCAAAGCTTTTTCCAGGCTTATTTCTTTAGTCAATAATATTGTAGTGAATTGCAAACTTGAGCTGTGGAGAGTTTTGGCAAGTTTTCATTTTGCCTTTGGCAGCTCTGTAGGTCTCTGCCTGCACAGCCCCGGTGAGCTCAGGTTCAGTCTGCTCCCTGCAGGGAGGTGGGAATGATCTGGTGGGGTTTTCAAAGGCAAGAGCAGGGCAAACCTAAGTGAAAACGATTCTGTTGCTTTGCCTATGACTAGGGTGAAACTGGGAAGTGCTTGCTTGATGCTAAGGAGAGATGAACGTTAAGAATTTGATGTAATCCTAGACCTCAGGCATGAAACTCAGCTTGACCTTTCCTGTTGGGTGCTTTTGTGCAATCCTACTGGACATTTAGCAACGAGAAAGGAAGCGGAGGAAGGATATCGGTTCAACCATATGTCAATGCTGGGACGTAAAGTGACAGGGAGAGGAAGGACTGAGACGTGCGTGAAGTCACTGGTTAAAATAAGAGCCTTTATACAGGGGAACTGAGGGGCTCGGAGGACCAACACACTTGCTGGAGGTCACCAGGTCAAATCCAGTTTATGGAAGTAGTGACCAAAAATTATTGTTGTGCTGATCTGCTTCCTATGTCCGATGAGCTTTGCTCTCCTGTGGTCCTCCCCAGCCTGATCGCTGGTCATAAAAGCATTTGCCACAACTGGTCCCTGCTGGCAGATTAAGGAGGGGCTAATGACTCTGCTGGGGGGTGAGAGGTGTCTTGTCCCTAAAAGCCAGCTCCTTAGGGAAGGTCAGGAGCCTGTAGCAGGGCTGTGTAGGAAAGCTTCTGTGCTGTGGTGAGAAAAATAGTGACTTCTGTGGCTTTTTTTTTAAACAAACAAACAAAGAAAAAGCCCTTCTTGCCTTCTTCCTAAAACAGAAGTAGGAATTTTGAGGTCTAAGATTTATTTTTTTTTTTTTCCCCTCCCAAGTTTGCCCTGAAAGAGCAGCAACCTGTCACAAAGTTTGTCAAGCATTTGAACAAACCACTCCTGGTCTTTCATGATGCTGCAATCGCCTCCAGGGGCAAGGCTGCATCCCAAAGCCATACACTCAGGAGATGGGAGCCAGGCACCTAAAGCAAGATGGCATGCTTTTTAAAGCTCCTGAGCACCATCGCTTGCTAGTGAGGGTTGGTGTCTAATAGTAGCCTGCTTGGATGATTCCAACAAAAACTCACAGCAGTGAGATTATGACGTTCTATGGGCTTTGCATAAGTGCGAGGTGAGAAGCAGAGGTGAACCCGTGGGAAGTCATCTTCTGTGGTGGGCAGCGTGTGCACGCTGCAACGGGTGGCTCTGATCGAGGGAGCGATTTGTGTGGTGAGGACTCCAGGACTTGTAATTACGCTGAATAGGATAGTAAGTGTGCAAGCTGGAGTTGGGGTTGGTACAGACGTATCGCGGGTAACAGACCGAAAACAGTCCTGAGATGAAGACGGGATTGTCCCCGATGACGTTTGAGGCAGTTCTCACCCCTCCATCTCGGAGAGCTGCAGTTTGGTTTCTCGTTGGGCATTGTCAACGCAAATCAAGGCACAGAGCTGGGGTTAGTCTGAGCACTTTAATTAATAGCTGCTGGCTGGCCCCAGCATAACACAGCAGGTCTGAATGTTGCTGTGTGAGGCAGGGCTGGGGCAGGGCAGAGCCAGGGACTGAGCCGGACCACAGCAGCCTCCCCCGCCAGAAGATGCTGGGAGAGGTGGACGTTATGATTGGAACAGATACGCACTGTAAATTTTTTTTTTTTTTTTTTTTTTTTTTTCTTGCCAGAAATCGGAGCTTCTGGCTCTGGGCTCATTTACTTCAGACTCTCACTGACTTTAGAGGCTTTTCTTTAGTTTCATGGCTCTGGCACTGAGCTTGAGCTAGCAAAATGGACCAACAGCGTGACATTAATTCTCTTTCAGCAGGGTAGAAGCATGTCTGAAAATAGATGCCAATTTAAAAATAATATTTCAGGGCTTGCTCAGTGCCAAATCAGACCTTTGGCCATTTATAGTATCTGTCTTTCTGGCAGAGACTGGCTTCTGATGCTTCATATCAAGATCTGGTGTTCAGTCAAGTAGGGCATAAGGAAATGTATTGCTTAAATGGAAGCAGAAAGATTAAAAAACCCCAAAGCTCCCCCAGACAACACCTCTCCCCCACCCTGCAAGAAAATGCAATCTCAGAGATGGTCTTGCAGATCTTTGCCAGTGAATCGTTACTGCCCATTTCAAGGGAACTGCTTTTATTGAATAAGCTAACACAAATGTGTAAAAGCTCGTAAGTTCATATCTGGAAATTTGTAAACCAGAAGCAGCTTGATTTGCAAGGAAAACCTTAGGCTTTCAGTCATTTGTAACAGAACTTTATTGTAACTTTATTTCAGTCAGTTTAGTAGCTGCCTGTGGTTTGTTGGGAGGCTGGATGCAGCGGGAGACCCTACAGCAGCTTTATTTTTTATTTATTTATTTTCTTTTCAAGATCCCAAGAATTGCAGCTCCACCTGGCATTTCTCTTGCCTTCACCTGTAAGGCTGATCCATTGATCTCATCTCCCTTGATTAATTTTTAGGTACACGTACAGATCTGCTCACAAGAATCATCCCCTGTGCCGCTGGCCCGGGGGTGCAAGCGGACCCCAGCGTGCTGGTGTCTCTGATGGGACGTTCCGTTCTTCAAGATGCTTAGCACTTAGGAAGATGACCTTGAATATCTTATTTCAAAAAGCGCCTTCCTTCTCAGAGTTTAATTTAATGCAACATATGGTACTTTATATTGTTGTTGTGCTGGACAATAACAACACAAAAATGGGATCTTTGGACAGAAGCGTGCAATAGGATAAAAGGTAATTTGCAAGCATTAATTTTTGTTGTGTGAGGTTGAGAAGTTGTTACCAGCACCAGTTGAGAGAAAGGAAACTGAGGAACGGAGGAGCAAAGTGATGAGTCCAAGATCTTGAGTTGCTGCCAAAAATGAGAGTGAATTTTCTCGGTAACTGGCCTGATTCTGGGGAACCAACCCTTACAGGAACTAGATGTCAAGACCAGCCTTTCCAGCCTCTGCAAGTGAAAACAGCACTTCTCTGAAATGAAATCAGAGTCCCTGGTGGATGGAGGTGTTCACGTGCAGGCACCCCTAAGCAAAGCATCCCTGTTTTGGGGAGCCCCACCACCACCAAAGCAGCTACCATGCATGGTGCTGGCTGTGCTGTGGGAAGGCTCCTGGCAGCTGTGGTCAGCCCTGGCCCAGGGTTGGGAGCAGAAGAGGGCAGGACCCAGCAGTTCCTTTTTCTGACCGCTATGCCGCAACTGAGACAAGGCAGGCACTCTCCCTTCCCAAATTTTCTCTTTCTAAATTCAGGTTGGAGTCACGTGGGAATTTTTTTTTTTTTTTTTTTTTGAAACCACCAGCAGAAGTATGAAGTATCATGCAAATGGTGAAGGGTATTTACGGTTTTGCTCAGAGTTGCTTGCTTGCCCAAGAAAGGGAAAGATGGATCGTGCAGGTTCTTGGCCTGGGTGCAAGGACCTTGCTCGTTGTTAAAAGTTATATTGATCTGTAAAGAGGGGACTTCTGGGTGTTGTCTGTCAGGACAGCTTCATTCTGAATCAAATTCTGCTGAAACGGTGAAGTTCTGAACTTGCAATAAGTAGGGCTTGTGTCGGTCTCTCTCCAGGAGATCCCTGCTCGGGCATGCCAACTGTATTTTGGGGATTTTAAGGAAAAACCATTTTCATCTGATGCTACTGCTGTAATTCACACAGAGGTGGCTTCACCCAATAAAGTCAGCTGGAGGGATGCTTTGTGTTGCTTGTCGCATCCTCTCCCCTTCCCCTGCAGCCAGTGCCAGTGTGTCTTGGGGAGGTGGTGGTGGTGGGGGGAATGGGGAGCAAACTTGGTGGGGGGGGGGGTTGTTTGTCAGGAGGCATCCTCATTTTTCCAAATACCTTTGCTCTGCTTTTTCCGAGCTTTTGGGATTTTGGGCCAGCTCTGACCATTGATTCACATCTATAACGGCTTCACTCCGGGTAGGCAAGCACTGTTCGTAGAGACTCAGGGGTCATATCCCCAGCTCCAGTGAGCCCGCATGGCCCTGTAGAGCTGGGCTTATTTACGCCTCCTAAATATCATCCCTAATCCATGGAGTTTTAAGCTATGTGGATAAAACTTCCCAACCTGTCTTAACCTTTCCAGGGGCTGAGTCGCAGGGGTCTCTTGCACGTGTGGTTTGAGTGACGGCATGGATGTGCCCGCACGGGTCTGGTCTCTGGGTAGAAGGCAGAAACAGGGAGTGGAGTAATTGCCAAGCCCCACAGAAGCCAGCTATTTGAATAAGCTATTTAAGTCAAACCCAGTTATTTTTCTCTGCCTCAAATGATTCCTTTAGCTGGTGCATAAATACCAATCAGTCCCCAAACCTTGGGGGCTGTCCGGTGCAGCTGGACGATCCCCAGGGTATTATCCACATCATGCAGCACCATTAAGCATCACACTGTCGTGCGGCAGCCCGAGCGCTGTGAGAAAGGAGAGGAGCCTGACTGGCCGGCACTCCCCGTATAATCATAAGCCACCAAACCTGCATTCCTCTAAAGCAAGAAAAATAGCCCTGCCGCCTTTTTCTTTTTTTATTATACTTTTACACAAATTAATGTAATTTTCTTTTATAACAGTACTTGCTGTTGGGCTCAATTTGGTGCAGCAGGCACTTCGTAACAAACCCGGTGCTGACAGCATCCCTGTGGAAAGGATGCTGGAAGGAGAGTGGGGGGAATTATGGAGATGCGGGGACAGGCGTGCACCTATCGTTGCCTGCTGCTGGCACCCTCCTGCCCTGCCACACTCTGTCTCCTTGGTATCGCGGTGCTGCTTTCGCTGCTTGTCACCGCCTGCATGACTATTATCTGCACTGGGTTCTCGAGGATGCTCGAGCTTCGCCGGTGATCGGCGCGGAGCTGCTTCAGGCAGAGGATGCTAAAAGCGGCACGGGGGCCAAGGGAGCGTAGGCGGTCACCGGTCGTATCCTGCTCGCCGGGGGGGGCATGGGTGATGCTGCCCCTCCCCAAGCCTTTTTAGCTGCTGTACCCGTGTTGAGACATGACAAGGTTATGTCGGTGTGGTCTGGGGATCTATTGATCACCGCGGGGGAAGGTTTATGCCGGAGGTTGGGGATTTGTCGCTTTGTACGAGACGGGTTAACTCATCCTGTTCCGGCACAGGATACTTGGCCACCTCGAGTGATGCTGTTTGTGAAATTTGGGCATTTCTGAGACAGCTCCTCTCTGTGCCGCACCTGAAGGCAGTCAAATTGGGTGTAATTACTGTTATACCAACCCTCAGGTGCTGGCACTGGTGACTGCTGTAGGAAGGCGTGTGAGCTGGGAAGGGGCTGGCACCTCCTGGGTCCTTCCTCTTCCCATGTAAGTCCACACCAATTTGAGCCCATGGCGGCTGGCCAGAAAGGCCCCTTGCTGCACAGGGACAGGCATGGTTGTGGTTATCCTGCCATTCCCTCAGTGGAAATTTCCACTGAGGGCATATTTTTGTGTGTGGTCCTTGTTTCAGGCCACCAGCTTGCCCTTGGTTGGGGAAGCCGTGCACAAGAAGATGCTGGAAGGTCTCCTTAGCAGGTGACGAACATTTTTATTGACTCCTTCTGTGCTTGGAAATGTCCTAGTGATTAGGAGCAGATTTTTCAGGAGACGGAGAAATAATCTAGTTCTTGTAGCAAACCAAGCATGCCTAAATTAAAAATTTAAAAAAAAAAAAAAACCCACAAAAAACCACAAAACACCAACAACATTTTAGTGTAAATACTATGAATCCTGGTGCTGGGGCCTTAGGAAAGTACTTGGCATTTTGAATTTGGAATACAGTGAAATGCTGTGTATGGATCTCCGTCACCCCTCATCCTGCTGCTGATGGTTTTCTGGGACCTTGGAGCTTTTTTAGTAGCTGGTGGGACTTACAGCATCGCCTGCCGGAGAGCTGCTGGGTTCACGCAGGACTGGGAGGGGGCAGAGGTGGGCTTCCCGAATGATGCTGAGCCAGGTAGCGGGTGTCACATAGCCAACACAGATCACTGTAGGCAATGTTGGAGCCTGGGAATAAATCACAGGGAATGGGGAGTGGGGCACGCAAAAGTCAAGGTGGGGGACATGATGGGGGGAGGAAAAGCAAATATCCCGGTCATACGATTCCCCAACCTCTTCCTGAACCTGGGCTCTTCATCCTCTGCTGTCCCAAAAGCCTCATTTGCAGAGACGGATGGGCTCACTCTGCTCCACCACGAGTGTGAACGTGCCTGAGCGCGGTGGTCCCCAGCCTGGGCACCAACAAGGTGCTGCCCCTTGCTGTGCGACTCCAGGGCCCCCCCTTAATGGCTTTGAGGGGCGGTTGTGCCTCAGCAGAGAGGACAAACTGTACCTGGGCTGGGTATTGCAATGGGCAGCATCTGGCTCTTTTGCTGCCCGAGCCCTGGCCCTCAAATCTCAGAAGTCCCCTTTGAGGCTGAACCAGTGGTGGGTCAGCGTGAGTGTGGCTCCACATCCTGCTCCTGCTTGCAGCCTCGCTGGAGAGGGGCAGAAAGGCCCTCATTGCTCCTTCTCTCCCCTTTAATTTTTTGGTCCATTTTGAGGCTAGGAAAGCAATTTGGGGGATGCTGCCAGCTACCATGCGTTGCCTGCCTGCTCGGATACCTCCTGGTATTTTTTCCTCTATTTCACCACTGCATTCAAAATAAACTCCTTTCAAAGGCATATATATGGTGCCAGAGAATTTGGGTTTAATAGCACCCCACTGAAATACTCTGCAAAGGCACGTCCCGTAGGGATGCTGATCCCGAGCCCACCCGCTCCTGTCCTGGGGAGGATGATGAAGGGGGAAGCAGGAGCACAGCGGTAGATAATTACACATATTCCCTATCCTGAGCAGCACCTTGGTGTTGGGAAGATTGTGGGGAAACGGGGCTGTTCCAGAGGTGAGAGGTGGGACCTCAGAGTTTGAACCTGTGTCTGTGTAGTTTTATTTATATATTTAAAAAACCCCTATAAAATCTTATCCTCTGCCCAGAGGCTTTATAAGATGCCCAAACCTGGTGTGCTTAATGACCTTTGAAAATAACTTTTTTTTTTTTTTCCTCTCTAAAACCGAGCCCCTGAGCTCATCTGTTTCACGGAGTTTCACTTCTACCTCCCCACTCTCGTTTCCCCTTTAGCTCCCCGCTCGGTGCTTTTCCTGGCCTCCCTCGCCAGTGCCCTGTTTAGGGGCCGGCCGGGTTAACGAGAGCCCAATCAATAGCTGGGGAGTGGTGCCGAAGGCGTTGCAAAGGAGCTCACCCTTAACCAGCCTGACCCCAGCGAGCTGCAAACCCAGTGGACAAAGGGATTAAAGTATTTAATGGCAAAATATCGGTGCTCACCGTGCGAAATATTTTACTTTTTACTAGTCTGTATTTGAAAAAATCTTTCATTTTTGTTTTGAGGTATTACAATAAGTCTGGGATGTTTTCAGTGTTACATGTGTATATTTTCCCAGCTGTTTTAGCCAGAAAAATTAATGTGCTTTTGATAGCTTGGAAATATACTGTTGGCAAAGCTTTGTAATACTGTGTCATTATGTAGCAAAATGGAAATCCAGAATATTGTATGCTTTGCTTCCTAGTTGAAATTCACTGGGTGGTTTTTTTTTTTTTTTTCCAATTCTTGTAGAAATTAATTTAGAAACTCTTAATGTCTTCATTAAAACCAGCTCCCCTATTAATTCAACATAGAGGTTTTTTAAAGTTTTTTTGTGAATGAGGATTAAAATCTCTATCATGGGGTGAGGGGGTAAAATAGAAATTACTATTTTGCTTTTAATGTATTTGCATAAGGAAAGATAAAACACATATGTCTGGCAACCCCCCCCCCCCCCCCCAAAAAAAAAAAAAAAACCAAAACCAACACCTTTCTACTTTCTGGGTTTAATCACTGTATTTCTCATTGTAATGCGTGATTGTAGGACTCGGGAAGAAAAAACCCAACAAACAAAAAACCTGTTAAATGATATTTTTCCATATCTGTATTATGGCATAAACAGTATGTTTGGTATGTTGCACAGAGATGAGTTGTTGAGATCCTTGGGTTAACACAAAAAGCCTGCATCAGCAGACCAAAAACTCTGAACAACGCATAAAACCAAAGCCAGCACCCAAAGAAAAATAGAGAAGAAACATGGGAAGGTAAAACCCTATAGCAGGGAGGAAAAACAAAAGCGATTAGTTAAAGTCCTGCCTTGCCACTGTTTGCCTTGCAAAGAGGGAGGCTGATTTAAAGGAGGAGGGGAAAAAAAAATCGGTGGATTAATGTGAACTTTAATACTGAAGCAGTGTGTGTTTACTGCTGGTGACCACAAGACATAAATCTTGTGAGCACAATGTACAATGCGAGGCAGCCCCCAGGTTTTTTTTTCTTTTTTTTTTTTTTTTTCCAGCCTCAATTTGTGTGCAAGTGTGTGTTAAGTGCCGTTGAAAAATAGTGACCTTTAATAAAGGATCGTATCCTGAGACTATTTTCCCAGACACACAGTGACCTTTCAAACCAGACTGGGGTGAGGGGGTGTGGGGTTTGGACTTTGAACCGGCCAGTTCCCGCTGCGTGCCTCTGTTTGCCAGGCTACTTTTTATTGTGTGGCCGGGGAGCGCTGGCTATGCAAAGCAGGCTGAGCTGCCAGCCTCAACCTTTGCAAATCAATTTGTCTGCACCCGAGTGAAAGATGCTGCGGCGGGGACAGACTGCATCGCTTTGTGCCACCGGCGCTTGTGGCACTCCCGGCGAGCCCCCCCCCAAAACTGCCATGCACTTCTATTTTTTTTTTTTTTTTTTTTTTTTTTTTAATTTTTTCTTTTTTAATTTTTCCCTTCTTATAACCCAGGAGGGATGGCCATGGGAAAAAGGGGGTTCCTCTCCCCGGCAGCTGCAGCCATGCCCCCAAAACCACAGGGGCACCTCAGCTGAGGGGGCGGCACTGGGAGACCCCTCCAACTTTCTGTCTCACTTAAAGAGAAAAAAACCAACCCACCCCACATGCAGCATCCTCTACATAAATGCAAACACTTCCTAAGGGTTAAGGTTATTGATTTCCCCAGGCTGCCAGGCTCTACATTAATCAGTACCTAAAAATGCCAGGAAAAGACAGAGAAACGCAATTACTTCAGGTCCTCTAAATTTCAGCTTCTCCAGGTGGCCCCTCCCGAAGAAATGGAAATCCCGCGCTTTTCGTAAAGCTAGATCGATTCCTGTGTAAGCAATTAATCACTCTTATACTCTGCAAGAGCTGGGGAGCAAAGGACGGGGGTCCCTCTGCGTGGAGCCCCCAAGACCCCACTGGGATGTCACCAGCGTTCTCCTCCCTTCTCTCCTCGTCTCCTTCTGTGTCCTCCTTGAGCTGACCTGTGAAATCGATGGTTGGGCTCCTTTTGCGTTTCTCCTGGAGGCTCTTGGTCATCAAATTCATTTTGCTCTTGGTTTCTGTGTGTATCTTGTGAACTTTCAGTATTAGAGCAGTACCAAGGAGCCAGGTGTGCTCACAAAAGTTTTATCCTCTTGCGCTCCATGCTGTTTTAGTCCCTCCTGGATGCTCTTCGCTCATGGTTTGCCTTGCACCTACGGAGTCACTGCGTGCCACAGAGGGCAGGTTGCCAATGGGCATCTTTGCTCTACTTGGGCTTTGACACCAAGCTTTGGGTTTTTCCTTTATTTTTTAGTTTTTACTCAAATTTTGCTTTTACTCTTATTTCCCTGTGTGTTAGGTTAACACCCCCTCCAGCTCGTGCGATGGCAAGTGGTCCAGGGCCATGAGCACATGGAGAAACTACCATGGGGAAGGCAAGGGTGAGGGGATGGAGCACGTCATTCCTGCCACAGTACCTGCCCCTATAGGAGCTATTACCCTATGGGGAAGATGGGGCAGCTCTATCCTTACCCTGGGGCCGGTGGGGATGGGTGGTCTCACCATCGTGCAGCTCTGGCAGGGCAGCTGTGGGGCTGCGAGCGCACGTCCTGGGAAGGGGAGAGGAGCAGGGATCTGGATTACTTAAAGTTTAAAGAGTTTGTGTTTTAGAAAGACCGTAAAAATGAAAGAGCGGGAAAGAATTTACTATAGTCGAGATGGGAAGTAATTATGGTCTGGATAGAGATTTCAGCAGCGTCAGGGTCAAGGTGAGGATGGGCTTTGTCAGTGATCTGGAGGTGGCGACAGGCGGATTTATGGATGCGGGAGACAGGAGAGGGAAAGAAAGCTCGAGTGTCAAGGATGGCTCCAAGGTTTCTGGCCCTGGGAGAAGGTCGGAGTCAAGGAGAGCACCAAGAGAGCTAAAGGCATGGGGTGTTTTATATTTTCAGTAATTGTAAATAATACAGGTTGCAGGGGGAAGGCTGTTTTGTTGTAATACCGAAGCGGAGGGAGTTCATAGAGACAGAGGGTGTAATGGGTTGCGGAGAACCACAAAGGGATTTAGGTATGTCACATGAAGAGTTGTTAATATGTACAGAATTTGAGTATTTCATCTAGGTCAGGCTCATTATGAAGGTTTTAGGAGGTGAGCTGGAGATGGGAGGCCAGTTCCCCACCAACACATCTCGTGTGTTTGCTGGGCAGGACGATCTCTGCTCGTGGGCTGCCCCTGGCGGGATGGACTGCAAGCTGTGGCTGATGCACTGCTGGGCCACTCTTGTTCTGCCTTTATTCCTCTCTGTATTGGGAGGCTTCAGGGTGGCACTGGGTTTTTGAACACTTACTCCAAGACCTTATTCATACAGAGAATTCATACTTTATTCATACCGAGTTTATTCATAGCATTCTGTCTTGTTAGCCCTCTGATTCAAGGCATACACAAGGCTATGAAAGGGGGGTTAGCAAGTGGATGTGTGCTCTGAATGCTAATAGCATCTGCTTTATTTTTATGTCCTTTCCGACGAGTATATGGTGGATCAGTGTGCCCGGGTCTCGTGCGGGAGTGGGTCATGGATGAATGGTAGCTTTGATTCAGACCAGCCTAAGGAAGCAACCAGAAAGGCTGGCTGTGGGCAGACAGTGTGTTGCTAGAGTTAATTTTTTTTTTTTCCCTCCTGTAGGGGGAAAATGTTTCCAAAAGTGAGGGAAGAAACAGTTAATTAAAATTTTACATGAAAATCATTGACTTTTGGGGTTAAAAGAAAATCCGACAGCAAAGCCTGGAAACTTTTGACTTCAACCTTCCCTTCCTTCTCCTCTGTGAGGGACTTGCCTCTGCTGTGATACACCAGAATTCTCTTTTGTGGAGCCCCTGTGTGCATAACAGGAGTCTCTTGTGGTGGGACTTGATGAGATGCAGAGGGAGTCCAGCACTGGTTAGAAAATTCAGTTGGGTAAGGGGAAAATGCGGAGGTTGAAGCAAATAAATGACACATCCTGTAAGACCCAGTGGAAGTCTTTTCCACTTGATATGGTTTAGTTCGTGGTGGAATCGTTTTTCTGTTTAAGTGTTGTTTCTCTGTCAATGAAAACCTAGGACTACCAGGGAGAACAAAATCTTGGTGCTTTGAAAAACAAAAGATATTGCCTCCCTCCACTGGGGCAGCAGCAAAGACCAACGCGTTTCCTGCAGCCACATGAGGCTAGGCGCGTTGGCTGAAAGGCGCTTTGGTGCTTTGTGGTTGTCTGTGGAGTTGGGTCTGTTGGACACACCATCAGTTTGAGTATGTCCTGCTGTATCCAGCTGTTTCTGAGGTTTGTTTTTTTTGTTTGAGGTTTGGTTTTTTGTGTGTTTGGTGGTTTTTTTTTTTTTTTCTTTTTCTTTTTTTACCCTAGAGGTGAGCGATTTGGGTGGGACTAAGCTTGCCTGGCAGGGTAGGCTATGTTAAGAGATGCTGCTTTAGAAATCATATTTTTTTACAAGCTTGCTTTAATTCCCTAATCCAGCCTCTTTTATGCTTTCTAAAACTGGCATTATTGTTTACGAGCCGTACATCCAAGCACATCAGCAAATCTCTCAAGTCTCACCTGCGGAAGCGTATGTGCAAACGCTTTAATTCTTGTTTAAAGCTAAGCCTTCGTGTCTACCTGAGGCTTTATCTAGCCATTGAAGAGCAGCTTCTGTCCCCTCATCGTAAGGCCTGGCAGTATCCTGGGTGGAGGAGAAATGCCTGGGTTGGTGCCACGAGATGGCCTTGTTATAGCCACTGTAGCTGGAAAGCTGCTGTTGCCATGTTTTCTGCATCTGTCGCCTTGCACGCTCTTAGCCAGGATGATTTTTGGGGTAATCTCACTTCTTTCCAGCTTTAGTAAATGAAGCAATATTTGGATAAGTGGAATAAACACAGTTTCCTGGCAGCAGGGATTTGCAGGAGCTGAAAAAGCCTCTGACTCAGGGATGGGTCTCTGGTCTGGCTGCTGAACTGAGGTGGGACAGGCGTTTAAGGGAAAGATGATTTTAATGGATATGGGGTCTAATTTCTCTGACTAAACTGAATATATTCATTAAAGGAGGGCTGGTGGAAAGAGATGACAAGCACACTTGATACTGAAAAATAAGCAATTTGTACCCTTTTCACTTGAGAACTTGCTCGAGGGCATCTCATCCCTGTGAATATTTGGATGTATCCTGTGATGGCAACAGTACCACTGAGATCCCTTGAATGCTTTGCCTCGCTCTTGGGAAGACCACTTTTTTAAAGGTTTCAAAATAGCCTTTACCAGTACCATTATTTTCTTTTCATATGTTCACATAGACATCTTTCTTTTTCTGCATCCCTTGGCCTGTCTTGAACATGCTTCTTGGCTCACTTGCATATCTGGAAAGCCTCCTCTGTGTGTGTGTGTGTGTGTATGCACACACAAAGGTTCTTGGATATCAATTTACTTGGTTAAACATGAGCCACACAGTGAGTGTCTTTCCTGAGTCTGCTTTTCTTTCCTTTTTGATCTAGATCAAGTCATCTGTCGCTTGGTGGGGAAGCTACATGGCCATCTAAATAATTACAGATATTTTTTATAAGGTTCAAAATCGTTGGAACTAAACATCTAGGATAATTTTGAGCACTCTTAAAAAGAGGATTCTTTTTCTTCTGGGAGGATTTGAAGAGCTTGGGTTTGGTGCTGTTCTGGTTCAAAGACAGGATGCATTGACCGCCCCCCAGGAAGGGGAGCTTTCTTTGTCCTTGTAGTGTTAAGGGCGCTGAGGATCGAAACCCTCTGGTTTTCACCCGTTACGAGCCAACTGGAGATCTGATTTCTGCACTGATCAGAGCATCTCATGCTTTCTGCTTGGGCTTCATGGACCTCAGTAGTTGGTTGTCTCACCAGGGCGATGGCTTAAAGTCTGCGGGGTGAGAAACAGCAGCATTTTCACACTCAAACTTCCCCCTGTCCACACTTGACCGCCTCTGCAGGTGTGTCCTCCAGCTGTGAAATGGACTCGAACGTTACACGTGCTGTGAAAGATGCTGGTGAGAAGAGGGGGGATGGCGGGGCAGAGCACAGGGCGTGAGCAGACCCTGCTCCTTCCTCCCCATGCCCCCTCATTGGCCTTCCCCCATCCTCCTCTTCCTCACTGTGGCAGCAGATCTGTGCTCTTTGCAAGCAGAGTTGGGTCTCCTGTCTCTCAGCCTGGTGAAATCTGCGTTTCCTAAATGTATTTAAATGCGTTTTCCCCCAAAGCCAGGAGGGAAAGGCATGCTGGCTGGGCAGAGGTTTGATACATCCAGCAGTGCCTCACTTAAAATCTGGGTAAATCAATCAAATGTGTTACATGAAACTCAGTCTGTTTCTTTCCTTGGTTTTTGTGTGGTTGTGGGTTTTTGTGGGGGTTTTTTTTGTTTGTTTTGTTTGTTTTGGGTTTGTTTTTTTTTTTAAAAAGAAGAAAAAAAGTTGCATAAATGCCCCTTTTCTTCCCAACCTGGTCCTTGGGGAATACAAGGAGTTAATGCTTGTATTTATAGCAACAAGCCAAGCTAATAACCACTGCGAAGCTGGGAGGGTGGTTGTGAGGTTATCAGCAAACATGGGACTGAAAAAAAAAATGGGTTTTGAAGAATTAAAGGGCTCTTGTACCCCTCCCCTCTCACCCTGAAGTGTGGGACCATTGTAGCTGTTGGTGCAGAAATGAAAGGTATTACAGGAGAGTCATTGTGTTGCTGGGGGGGGGGGGGGGGGGGGGGGAAGTGTCTGTCTGTCTCTCTTTTTTTTTTTTTTTTTTTTTTTTTTTCTCTCCTCTCTCTCTTAAACTTCCTGGTTGGTCAGGCTGGGGCTGACAAAGGGGAACCAGTCGTGTCCAGACACATTGCAGACTTCTGGCAAAATAGCCCAAGCTCACGAAAATTTACACATTTCCTGGCGCCTGGCCAGGCGGTACTTGTAGGACTTGGCATGGCTTTTCCTTCAGTTAGAAAAATGGCCTTTTTTTCCCTTTTTTTTTTTTTTTTTTTTTTTTTTTTTTTTTTCCTCCTTCTTTCTTCAGTGGGCCAGGGGATGGAAAGCTCCCATGTGCTGGGTCAGGACTGCAGAAAAGAGTCAAAGTTTGGGCATGGGGAACGGTTCCTGCAATGGCGTTTCTTTGCCTTAGCAGTATGTGTAGCTTGCCCTCATCCTTGATCCCGCTGGGCACAACCTGGCTGCTGCCCACCTCCACGTGAAGGACCATCTGATGGCTGTGATGATGCAGACAAACACCACTGAGCATCTCTTTTAGGTTGTGAAAGTGTTCAGATAGGTAGGAGAGACATGCATGCGTGGTACCTCAGCCTGGAAATAACGGTTTTGGGAAAAAACGGGTCACTTCTTGCAATTTAAGCTCCTTGCTCGGCTGTGGGTTTCTGGCCAGCTCTGATGCCTTGCCTCCATTTCTCTGTGGCGGGATTGAAACCAGCCTCCCGCCGGTCAGCAAACCCTGTGTCACTTCCTTCCCTCCACCAGCCTCACTCTTTCCACAGAGCAGACTTTCAAATGAACGTTTTCGGTTCATTAAAGGTAGTTTTGAAAACATTTTTAGTTCTGTTAAAAAAAAAAAAAAAAAAAAAGTGGGAGCTCATCTGGCCCTGGTGGGACAGGCTCAAAATGAGGGATGCGAGAAGCCCTCTCCGTTTGGGGCAGATGGGCTAATAAGATTGCTGATTAAATACTCATATCCATTTTTGACAGCTCTCCTCAGCGTGAGGCACCCTCCCACAACTGCACCTCTGTCTCAATATTGCTCATATCCTTTGCAAACTCCCCCAGGGTACGTTCTCATCTCAGTCATTGGGGAGTTGTGGATGTATATCCTCCTGTATTAGGCTGGGAATATCATACCAGCCCCTCCCTTGACACACACATATTTTGTGGCATGGAGTTTAGAATAACATGCGAGCATCTGCAGTATCAACCAAAAGCAGGGAGAAGAGGGGAAGCTGGAAATGCTTGGACCATTGCAGGATTGGGGTGGCTGGAGTCTGGTAATTCAACGTACTTGGAACAGGAAGGAGAACCTTGGATTTTGGTTAAAAATTTCAAAGCACAGAAGTGATCCTGGCCCTTGGCCTTTGGATACAACCCCCCCCCCCGCCTCGGTTTTAAAGCGCTGAAGGTTTTGGCCTCATGGATGACTTCTCTGCTTTTCCTTATTGCACACCTCTGAGCTTTTTGGGAGTGTATGAGCAGATTTGCATCTTAATCCCCAGCACTCACATTTAGGGATCCCAAACCATCTTGTACAACCTAGGCACAGTAATGTCTTTGCCTGTTGCAGAAATGCAGCTGCAAAGCAGTGCCTGCCCAACAGTGTGCAGTACCCCTGCCCTGCCAGGTTTGGGGCTCTGGGTCTGCTGGAGTGGTGAAGGGTGATTGCAAAGCCCACGTTTGGGTGCAACCTCCCCTGCAGCAGTAGGGTGAAGGAAACAGGTTTGGGATTTTGGGTGGAGAGTGCAAGACTCGTTCTCTTGGCTGGGAAGCAGAGTGGTACATACAGTCACACTAGCAGAGGACATCTTCTGTGGGTGGCATGTAATTACCCAGGAATCCAGCCAGGATTAAGACCATGTCTCTTATGAAACGCACACAGGATCGTTCATACGCACACCATCTCTACCGATTGTGTGGCTGGGGCTCCAAGTTTCCACTTTCTAAGATGGCACCTGGAGCGTAGACCTGTTGTTGGTGCCAAGGGCAGAGTCATGCTTGCTTCCGTGTCCCGTGTCCTCAGAAGTCGTTCTTCCAAGGAATGGACTGTGGGCTTTGACCATTTTAATCTGACCTAAAGGTCAGAACGTGATTTCTACTGAGGCAGGGTTTTTGTGGCAGTAAGGCTTGTTGAATGTATATGTTTGACTTTTATTCTTCTACTCTTCATCGCATGGTAGAGAGATACTGCCCTGTTGCTAGTTTTCTCCATGTAATCACCTGAGTGATAAGTTCTTTCACTAAATCCTAATTTCCTCTAGGCATGAGTCCTGTTGACATACAAACATACGTGCAGCAGAAAGCATGGTGTCTCTGCAGCTGTATCACAGTTCATTTTACTGCTTCTTTCTGTTTGTTCAGCAATGGTCTAACTCTGCAGTGCCTCACTCTTGCTTGTTAACAGCATGGAGGTTTATTCACATGGGTGGTTGGGCCTCACATTCATGTGAGCCGTTGGGTGCAGGTGAATGAACTACCTGTACAAATAAGGATCCAGAAAGTACAGAGGTTTCTTGGATTTCATCCTCAGCTGAGGGGCAGGGGAACACAAACCTTTTTGACTTTGGGTGGTGGTGCCCTTCAGCTTCCTCCCTGCCTTGTGAGGGAGTGGTGATGAGTGATCCTTAGTGCCAGCCAGGTGCTCCCTCCACTTCCCTAGATACACCCTTAGCCAGCAAACAAACAGTCGAGAAGGAAAACCCACAGAGGGAGCTGCTCTCTCAGATTTGGGTGGACAAAGGAGAGGAAGTTAAAACTTAGTCAAGATGAGACTTTTTTTTTGAGGGTTCGTTTTTTCAGCTCACAACCCTGTTTCTTCTACATGCTCATGCGGACGCACAGACACATGTGAACATGTATATGCATGCTTCTCCCTCCCTTTGTCCTGAAGAATATTAGATATTTGCACAGTGGCGGCCAGAGCAGTTAGATCATAGCGGGAGGTACTCAGTAAAGCCCATGTTGTAGAGCAGTCGTGCACCCTGGTGAGACTCCCTGCGTGGCGTGTGGGAGCTCTCTTGCAAGGACCTACTTGTCCCTAGGATGGACTCCATGGTTTGCCATAAACCCGCTCTAGCAGAGATGGCTGTGGTGCTTGGGCAAGATGTCTGACCTCTTACCTTCTAGCTTCAGATCCAGGTGAGGTCTTGGGCAGTTGATCTGTCTGCAGTCTATTTAAATTCTCGTTGGTATCAGACACATCCAGAGTCGTATAGTGCTGTAGGAGGACCTAGGATGAGCTTGCCAAGTCTATAACAGCACTAGAGACTTGAGATTGAGAGAGGTAACCACTAGGTTATTCTTGGGCTGCCTGTGTCCACCTCAACCTGAAATATGGAGGAAAACCTCTATGTTGAGGGGAAAGCGTGAGCAGAGAAGAAAAGGTGGCAGAGGTGCACCCAATGGTGAACCCCAAGGTCCCCATTTGCAGGAGCATCCTCCATAGGGATGGTTGTTAGACAAACAGCTGGTGGGTCTGTATAGCATGGCAAGATGGGAACCACCCTGTGCTGTGCCCCCAGGTGCAGATGTTAATGGACTAGCTCTGCTCATTGGTTTTTAATTTGGTGTCTTGAGCTTCAAGCTGAGGATTTTCTGTATTTCTGAAAATCAATTGGGTAAAGTACAGCAAAGGCAAGGCATCTTTATTTCATGTGTTGGAAGACTCTTGGGGCAGGAGTGGGGAATGGTGTGTGTTGTGGGGCTGAACTAAAATGCTGGAAGAAGTTCCATCAGGTTTGGATAGGTCTGTGTGCTGTTTATGATGCCTTCTCCTTGCAAGTCTCTCTGAGCACGTGCTAACTGAGGCTGAGCTTTAAATTTTATGAGGAAGGTGTTTGTCCCACAAGTACAAGTGTCTAATTAGACCTGACACAGCAGAGGCATTTCCCTGACATTTATGCCACTGTCTTTGAATCCTCAGGAGCACGTAGTCTAGTGGGAGGCACCACAAACAATGTCAGAAACAACATAAAATTCTCCATTAGCCACGACCCCTGGAAAAGAAAAAACAACAAACCAACACCCGACCCTCACACTACTTTTATTAGGCACACTAAAAGTGAAAGCAGAAGGGTGGGGCTGGGTTTGTTGGTCTTCACTTGCAGAAAGACATAAAATGGCTCATTTAAATTCTTAAGAACTGCATAGGAGGCAGGAGACACAATGAGGATCTTGGAGAAGAAAGGCCATCAGCTGAACAAACTAATCGCATGGTAATCAAAGGGGAGTTATACAGAGCCTACTGGGAAGCCCTTTAGAGGAGGTTCCAGCTAGGCATAGCGAGCGCCCTGTCAACTGACATCTTTAATAAATTATAAATTAAAAAAAGGCACAAAGAGACCTGTAGCAAAAGGAAAAGATGAGTCCAAGACACTCCTAAACAGTACGTGCTCCAAATCCATGCCACAGCAGCTCCGACTCCTCCATGGGGAAACTCAGCAGAGTCATCGCCGTTGAGGATAACTCCCAAATCCCACTTTGCTGATGAGCTTAGTTATCCCTGACATGCATGAGGGGTATGGTCCATGCTTGGAGTGACCTCTGCAAGTTTTGCTCTGGAGGTTCAGTTCTCCAAGAAAGCGGATCTGGCAGGAGCACATTGTGGGGAAGAGGAACCAACCTGCAGAAACAGGGACTATGCGCTAATCCACAGCATCTTCTCTGCTAGCCTCGGTTCATAGGTGCTGTGAAAACACAAGCTGCCATATGCTGCCAAGTACCATTCTGAACAATAATGTTACAACAAGACTTAAAGGTTGAAAAATTAAAAAAACCCACTAAGTACTTTTGGGGTGTGTCACCTTCAAAGCACTGCACAAGCATTAAGTAAGCTTTACAACACTGCTGCATGGTGGGACAGTAACCTTTGTGATGGTTGTTGCTGCAGGTGAACAAATCAGGAGGGTTTTTTTTTATCATTAGCAAAAGTGAAATTAAGCATCATTTCTGATAAACAGGAAACTAAGTTAAAAAGATAGGGGGAACAAAGTCTGCAAAATCAAAAAAACCTAGTGGTAACCCACAAAATAGGGAAACAGGAGGTAGCAATAAGAAGAAAACCTTAGAAGCAGAAATGTCCAGAATTACAGAAATGTGTGTGATTTTAACCAAAAGGCTAAATTTTTCCATGGTGCAACTGGCTTTCATAGAAGTTACACTGTGGAGAAATTTGGCCTCAAGGACAACGTCTTCTCAAGAGAAGTGGTGGTGGGGACGACTTAAGGAGGGGAGATATGAGCTCAGAAGTATCTAGTGCCTCCCTGGTGGAGGCTGCTAAATAGAAATTCACGTCTGCAGGGCAGGACTGCTGCCCCTCCAGGGTGCTAAGCTTCGGGTTGGTCAAGCATCGAAGCATCTTGGTGCTGTAACTGTAGTTTTAAATTAACCATTGCTCTCAGTCTACTGAAGAAAAGCCTTGGCATTAAAATCCTACAGTTTGGAAAATTTCGCTTTAGAAAAGCTGATCAGCGTTTGACCTGATGCAAACTTGTCTTGCTTCAACTTCTGGCATTGCTTTTCAGATCTCCTACAAATAAATTAATAAATGCTCAAAATTGGTGTCTGTTTCAGAAGCGTGAAAGCAGTCCTACCTGTGAGCAGAGGGCAAATATAGAATGACAGCAATTTTTTTGTGGTTTAATTTTAAATCCTTTGGAATTGAAACACCGGGAGGATCCTAATGGGAACTACAACATAGCCTTAAATGTAGGGTAACAGCACAAATTCAATATGGCTATAATTGCCATTTTCCCTTATTACAGACTCTGCATGTGACCTGTTACCTTTGCTTTCGCTTTCTTCTTCAGCTCTCTGAGTTTTGTCACCTTTCTCAGCAAACAGGCATGTTCACAACAAACAGAGCCTGCAATGTAGTTAAAACAAAACAGAAACACCCCCCCAAAAACCAAACCAAAATTTTTGTGGCAGACAAAACTTTCTGGCTCTGCTGGCTGTGGAGTACAGCTAGAAAGGGGAACTATAAGAGTTCAGAAAAACCCACCCCAAGACCCTCCCCCAGAGAGAGCTCTGAAGATAAAACTTTTTATTCCTGATGTTTGAATCGATCTATAAATTTTTATAGGTATAAAAACTGATCTCCCTTTTGTGAAGTATTCCTGCTCTGTTGAAGCAGAGCACTTGAAGACCATCAAAGCTTGGGGTATTTTGGCACTCTTGCCTTTGATCCACTGGGTGCAGTGGTCCTGAAGTGCTGGAAAAAAAGCTAATTGATGGGGAAAAGCCCCTATCTCTGTCTTTTGGGTATTGATTTTCCATTTCGACCAGACTGGTCTGCTCAGAGGTGGGAATGATCCATGCTCTGGCACTGCTTAGCTGGCTTGCAAATACAGAATGGCTCCAAGGTTTGACTTCCCTCTCATCTTAGTTAAGCTGAAGCACGAGTTACACCCCTGCACCCCTACTTTGTGTGACAGCTTCGCTTCTCAGTGCATCTGTGGCCACATCCATCAATTGGGTATAAAACCATGGGCCAGGAGAGATCAGGTGACTGATTTTTGCAATGATGTTCCCATTTCAGGATGAAGATACAGGGCATGCTCAAATATTATAATTGCCTATTTGGGCTAATATTGCCCCTAATATTGTTGTTTGTGAATGACCGGTTAAAGGGTTTGCAAGTGGCAGTGCAGAAGCTGTGCCAAGGGTACGATGTATCTGAGATTGAGGATTAATTAAGAAACCACAAGGTTATGGCATTGCATCGCGGTTGGCTTTGCACCGTGGGTTTGCCCGGAAAGCCAGGCCACGTGGTCCTGCCGGGTTAGGGGACATGGGCACGGGCACATACACTTGGATGATTATTTTTCCTTCGTGTGTGACCACTCGCTGGTCTTTGAAAAAACCCTGCATTGTTGTTGGTTTTACAATGAGCGCCGCTTCTTTTGCGGGGAGCTTTCAGGAGCAGCAGGAGAGTTTGTTCCCTGCCTTAATCGTGTGGATTAGAGTCAAGCCTGGGGTCAGAGTTGCTCCCTGGAGGCTGGACAATGGGATTTTTGGCTTAATTTTTGAATGAGGGGATTGCCTGCGCGTTGTGTTGGTGAAGCGGCGGCGCGTACACGGCGCACTGTGTGCACGAAGCAAACGCACTGTGCTGCAAACGTATCCCCGCTCCACATCACCTTCTGCAGCGAATGACTGCGAGACCCCAGTGCCTCTGGTGCCTGCAAATTACAGAGTCAAATGCTTGCTTTGCTTGAGTATGCAGCAGGATTTGCCTAAATTCAGGAAAGAATTTGTTGTTTAAAAAAAAAATTGCTAGAAGTTAAGCACAAGTACATCAGCAGCAAAATCAAAGCATGTGAATTCTCAAACTGAATATTTGAAAACTTGCTTTGACTCAAAAATACAAACTTTTGCAATGCCAGCAATTTAATGTAGATTTTTTTCCTCTATTTCTTAGAAGCTTCTGGAAAATCTCCTTCCCTTTTCACGTGAAATTTTTTTTTTTTTTATGACTTCCTGGAGTTATTCACGTGATACAAAATCTAAAAATTATGAGCAAGCCTCTCCTCACTCTCCTTCCACCCTCTTCCCCCACTCCCTCTTGTTTATTTTGTAAGTAAGTGTCACTAAGGTTCCTGAGAAGCAAATACACAAATATTGCTTCCACCAATAACACTGAAACTGTGCTTTAAATTACACTTGTCCCTACCAGCCTTGGTTATTTTTAATCATAGTAAGAGAAGCTCTTTGTCCTGCTTATGCAAGTAATAGCCTATCCAGGAGAGCACCACACCATTTCCATGGTATTTTGTATGGGGAAGCTGTAGGGTTGTGACCTTCGTGTATGGCTGGAAGCTTGTCTCAAAATTTAAATACAGGAGCAGGATGGGGCTGAAGACTTGAATTTTTATTTTAAAATATTTCTTCTACGTGAGTATTTTTGATCTACTAAAGGAAAAAATTCCAGTCTCTCAAATACATAGATTAATTTTTCAAGACTGGCAGGAGTGGTACTGTGCCCTCACCCTCAGCGAGGTGCGACTGCTCTGGGCTGCAACATTTCACATTTGGGTGCATGAACCCAACTTGGTGCATGCAAGATGAGGGTGTAGAAAGTCAGAGATCAGGCTAAAACTGCTTTGAAAAATTAGCCCTGGAAGTCTAGGAGTTGTATTCTTGGGTTGGGTTATTCTGGGCTTGAACGCTGACCCAGGTAATTAATCCTATTGCCTCTGGTAGGCCTTGTTGGGTGGTTTATCCAAGTCAGTGTTTATCCATGTCATGGAGGCAATAAATTCAGATGACTTTTTTTTTTTTTTTTTTAAATCCCAGCAATTTTGCACTGGTGCAATAGTGTCACTGAGTTCAGAGGAGTGACTCCCGATTTCAGTGGGTGTAACTGGGAGAGCAGCGTCACCGGTTTTGACCAGGCATGTCGGCTCAAATTTTCTGAGCAAGCAACTTGTTGGGATTCCTGCAAAGTCTTTTGAAACCAACTCATTACCCAGCACCAAAGGTGCCAGCTATCTCCTACGGGTGCTGTGTACTGACACTGCTGTGGCCCACAGCCCTAGGGAGGAGATAGCAGGATCAGACCCTTCATAGAAAGGCAGATCCAGGGACAGTCCTTTGGGCACTCACACTATTAATGCTCTAGAAAACACTACTAGTACTACTACACTAAAATACCCAGATATCTGCTGGCTTACGAGCAGCTGCTGTTATGGGTAGATGCTCCACAAAGCGCACAATACTCTGCTTAAAAGTAACTTTCGGTACATTTGGTAGAAAGTCATACAGCTACATTAAAAACCATGGGCTTTTCCAGTGTTTTAAGTCCTCATTCCTTACCCTTTATTGTCTCGTTTCTAGTTTATCTCCTTGGCCTAATTTGTTCTCACTCTGAATGTCTCAGTTTGCTTTAATTAAGCTGTTTCTTGGCAGTGTCTTTAAGAGAAGAGGCTTTGAGGAAGAAGAGCATCTCTGTGCAACGACAGGCAAGGCAGTAGAGGCAAGGAGGTGGGGTTAGAAATGGTTTTGCAAAGAGCTGCCATTAAAATAAAAGGACAAACAACTGGCTTTTTCTACAGTGGCAGCATAGATTTTGTTTCAGTGTTTGCAGAAATGTGTACCTTCCTTCTGGATGCATGTCCTTCTGGACCAGGTGCTCACGCATGGTTGTGTGTGGGAAGGTCCTTTACCTAGATGAACCTCGCAGCTCATGCAGGTTTCTCCTCCATTGCTGCAAAACTACTCACTGTATCAGTGGAGCAAACCCCATGGGCAAAACCTGTGTAGCAGTGGGGTTTTTGTTGATGTTTGAAGATCTTGCATGTTGGAGGCAACCTGGTGGCATTGCTTCTCCTTGGCTGGTGCAGGTGTTGGCTGGTCCTGGGTGATTCTGTGGGGCACCAAGCTGGGAAACTAGTGCCCAGGGTCAGGTCCTACCTGTGATTGAGAGCATTTGTTGGAGAGCTCTTATTTGAAAGTTTAGGGATGGGTATCTCTGAATAGTGAACATTACCTGCTGAAACCCACCCACGAGCTAATTATCAGAAATCGTTTATCTTCTGTGGTGCTATTAAGTTGCAGCTTGAGCAGCAAGTGTGATAAAACTGAAGAGAGAGGAAAAGGTCTGCCTGGGAAGGGGACAAAGGGAAACTTGTGGATGGAGGTGCAGTTTTGTCTAAACATTGAACTCATTTACTGCCTCTGCAGGTACCGAAGGGCACGAGCTGGGAGGTGGTGGAGTCAGTTACGTTGCCAGTCATAAAGATGCAATTATCACCCCTTGTTTGACCGAAGACTGTAAAAGGAGACTTAATGCTAGTATTTACTGTATTTTTCTCCCCCTCTATTAAAAGGACAGCCAATTTTGAATTATGATAATAGAGGTACTCTGGGTTTAGGACTTGCCTCCCTGAAATTTTCAGGACCACTAATTTGTGGTTACTCCAGTGCTAGAATGGACTCGGTGGTGGTGGCCTTTAGACTGACAATGCAGTAAAAGTTTAAAGCTGCAACTGCTTCAGAGCCAAAGAAAGAGAGAAGATTGAAACCTAAAGGTTAGCGTGAAATGCACTTTACTGTTATCTATGAGAACAAATGAGTTAAAAAAATTTCAAATACCAGAATACCCTACAGGGAGGAGATATAACTATTAAAGGGCTGTTATAGCTGCAATAAATGTAGGAACAATAAAAATAAATTGATGAAGTAAATGTCAGCGCTGTTCCCCTGAGCTGCCCCCACACCTTTGTCCAAAAGTAGAACATCTCCAATTACAGAGGGTGGAATCAGCCTTCAATGACAATATGACAAGGACAGAACAGAGAGCAGTGGCACAGGGAACACAATTATGCACAGCCTTGAAAAATTGTATCATAGTACAATGTATGGAAGAAATCAATTAATGATGCAGGGCCTCCACTTCTGTCTAATAATCCTGTAAGAGAAAGATGAACCCCCCCAGTCCTTGCCTTGGAAAGGGAGCAGGAAACAACAACGATGGAGAAGGATGACCCACGAATGAAAGTCTGCATAATAACATGGGTCAACATTTGCACACTTTACGGTATGCGGATATTCTTCTTTACCCATTACTATTTTTTTAAATTGTAGCTTTTAAGAAAGTATTTAACTGAAACCCACTTCATTGGTTAAATAGCCCACTGAAAAAAAAAAAGATTTCTTTGGTGAAAAGGCCAAAGACGAGAAAAGCCAACAGCTTAAATCCAAAGCTGGGAGCTGAAAGGGAAATGCAAAATTTTAGGAGTAAACAGAGTAGATGATAGAAGACGATTTATATTGTGCAATTTACAACAGGTGCTAAACATTACGAAAACCAGAGCTATTAAGCAATCAAATTAAGCTATAATTAACAGAAGAAAACTGTGCAGGAATTCTAATTAATACATATCTGAGCACATCCATGATCCCCTCCAACAGCTCGGCTTTCTAAACCCCTGCCACTACCCAAGAATAACCGGTGGGGTAATGCTTTGGGAGTGTGCAGGACTTTACGGGTATCACCAGAGATTCTCCCTAACAGCCACAGTCCCCTGTGCTGGCTTGGAGGGCTTGCTTTAATTTGGGGGACATTATTCTAAGACGGTAGGAAGAAAGACTCCCCTTTTGTTTGAAGATCTGGTTGAGAAGCCTGTAACAAGCTGGGGTTCATTCTCCTGTCTGTGTGTGTCCTCCATGGTCACCCTCCCTTCCGCATGAGGTGTCATTTTTTCCTGACCCTCTCTGTCTGAGTAAAACCTCTTTCACCAAGTCACTGTCAGAGATGGACGGCTGACAGCAGTTGTGCCTGGATGGAGATGCTATAGTAGATGCACCTGAAGATAGGAGAGGACTGATGGCCATGACTCTTACATGAACTTTAATTTCTGCTTTGCCAAGGACCTGATACGGTCTTGAACGAGGCACTGGGTAAAATGTGCATCCTGGGTGCTCCAGGTGATTAATAACTCTGTGACATGGCTGGGACAAGTTTGCTCAGCTTTGGTTGAAAGTGGGGCTCGACCCCCTTGTCTATATGCTTCCCAAATGGAGATAATGATGCTTCCCTACCTTACAGTAGGGTTGTGAAGATCAACTGGTTAATGACTGTATGGCACTTTCAAGTGCTATCATTATAGTACTATAGTCTCTCTTAGGGAGGATTTGTTATTTTAACAAAATTAATTGTAAATCCAATAGAAAATAATTCAGCCTCTGAAATTCTGGTGAGATAATTATTGTGAAGACAGTATTAGTATAGTGTCTTTCAGATGATTCACTACTTTAATTATTACTTTCTAATTCTATGCAAATATAATTTAAAAACGCTGTAACCTTCTCACGGGTTGGTTGCATTTACCCCCTCAAATATGGAGCTGACTCCTTCACCTCCTGTATTACGCTCCTCAGGTGGATCACTCTGGCCGGCAGTGGCTGGCTCCCTGAGAAGACACCATCTTTCACTGGTGGCTGAGAGATGCCCTATTTCTGCAGATTTTTTTTGCTTGGGGTTCTGGGTCCTGCTGTTGGTTGTTGGTTGACTGTGCCTCGCAGGACTCAATCATCTTTTGCCGTGCGCATCGATGTGGGCATCACCAGATCCCAGCTACCTGCTCCGAGATTGGGTTACCTTCTCCATGCCTGCCTGCTACCCAGGTACCTACGCTGTCAGAGCAAGGACTGGGACCCCATCAAGAGGAGGAGGAGACTGGGGTCTTTATTTCTCATTTTCTAAGGGGATGAAGCGATTAAAAGCTGCTCCTACGTTTGGTTGTCTGTCAATGAACTGTCACCCTTGCTTGTCCCAAGCGCAGTCCGTCATGTTGTGCCATGCCTCTTGGTGGCTTTGGCAGCACACCCTGGGGTGAAACGTGGTGTTAAGTGTTTTCTCCTCTCTTTGCTCTGGCAGCTGCCTTAGCTCCATGCTCGGCGTTAGCTGTACCTTTGTCTATGCTCGTACTCGCTGAGTATCTTCAGCCTCAGCTTCTCCTGGGTTATCCTGCTATGACAAAAGTCTACGTTTTTGTTTTTTTTTTTTTAGGACAATAAGCAAAGACGTCCTTTGTGAAGGCAAACCACAATCCCTGCTGAGGGCAGGGGCAGGACTGGCTGGAAATCACTGGAAAAAAAACCAGTGAAGCCTAAGACTGTGCTCCTTCTGCCCCAGCTTTGGAAATGCCAGGTGGATTTTGAGGCAGTTGAGCTAATTTAACCTTGTCATCCCGCACGGCCCTCTGCTCTGAACTGAGGACCAAGGGAGGAGTTTTCCTCTGTATTTTTTCCATGCAAATGTCTCTGCTTGTTAGATGTGTATTAGTTTCTTTCTGAATAATTTCTAGACCTGCTCGCTCTGCCTGGCACTCTGCCAAACTCACGCATAAACAGCCTCCCCGATGCGCTTGGGAGCATCCCTCCCTGGGCATCGCTGGCAGCTCTCCCCAAAGCCAGACCAGAGGTGATGGTTATGGGGGTTCAGCCTGGGGCAGTGGGTTTCAGCTGGCTGAACATCCCAAATTGTGCACGGATGGGGAGGCTCCAGCCAAGGCGCTGAAATGAAACGTTTGTGCTTGGCGCTGGCTCATGCCCTCACAAATCTTGCTCTCCTCCGGGATGCCCCTTCTGCCAGGATGCTCTGTGTGGACTGTGAAAACGTGTGTGTTTAAAATGCTCTCAGGCTCTGGAAGCATCGCTCCTGAAAGCGATTGCAAGTGCCTTAACCTGGTGTGCATAGATGTCCTAAAGCTAAGTGTATGCGTGTCTGCCTGCAGGATCAGGACCTCAGTTATTAATAACAATTAACAATTAATTATTCCCACCAGGCAGAGATGCAAACCTCTGGTTTATCGCTGGACATACAGTACGGCAAATTAAAGAGTGCAGCATGAGCTTTTAAAGTGAATACCCTTCACTTTCGTTGGCTGATGTCTTATGCGTCAAAGTTTACTTTTTTAATTTTGTGGCAAACTTCTTTTTCGCTCACCTTTCCTTTATTCAAATTTTTGTTTGGTAAATTGTAAGGGATTTCGGTCCTTGTTGGAGCGAGTGATTAACGGCGCAGGTAAGAGAAGGAAAAGGCAAGTAAGCACTGGGAGGAAAAGCTGGTTTTGGAGCAGTGCAGGCTGGTGCTGGTGGTAGGGGAGAGACCCCAGCCTGGCCCCGGGCAGGGTGACGCCAGGTTGGGGGGATAAGTCCACCACAGTCTCCAAAACCAGTGCCTGGAGGACATGTGCAAATCCCATCATGTGAGGGGAAAAAGGACAGCCAGCACAGGCAGGAATTCAAGCAATTAATTCTTTACTTAAAGAATAATAAGCAGTCAGATTTTTTACATACCGAAAGTGGGAACAAGGTAAAAGGGGTTAAAAACTAAAAAGCAAGGACAGCAGACACCAATTAACACAATGCTAATTGACAATTTCCCCAAGCCTCCATGAAACATGCCAGACCTATTTCCCCAATTACTAATTAAATCAAACTGCATGCACAATACTAATTTCCCTAACTTAGGGAGCTCAGTAGACAAATAAAATGTGAAACTAACTTAAAAATGTTGTCAAAGTGCAGGGAGAATAAGGAACTTAAAAGAAAAGTGGATAAACTTTTGCTCTGGATATATTCTTTAAACTTCTAGCCTGTTTGGGGAGTTAGATGGGGGATCCTAATCAAGGCAGGTATGTGGTGGGGTCCTGCTTGCTGGATGTGATTAACACCCTGTGAGAAGCTGATTACGCGAGGCTGGTCTGGCTTGCTGCTTAATGAGAAAGCTTTCCTGAAAACAGCCTAGAAAGGGATGCTCATGCATCCTGGGATGGCACGCAGGTATGAAGAAGAGCATGTGTAATTTGTTGAAACTCTTTATTTAGGGCTGGGGGAGATGTGGAGGCATCGGCTCCTGCCAAGCTGCACCGTGCTGGGTATTGAGGTGTAATGACGGGGCTGGGGACAGCTGTGCTGCTCCCTACTAAAAGGTTTTGAGTGATGCCAGAGATGTGCTTGTGGCTGGCGTGTCCTTGCTCTTGCCCGGGTCCGAAGCAGCCCTGCGAAGTTGGGCAAGAGGAGCAGAAGGACAGCTCAAAGTCTTCCAGTTCGTTGTGCTTTATCAAACTGCTGACCCCTCCCCCGGCATGAAATAAGGATGAAATAGTAATGCGATAGGTTAATGCTGATAATTAAAGAGAGTTTAAAACTAAGCAGGAGACTGAACTGCGTGTGTGGGTGGCTGGAATGGTTGTTTGATATGAAAGTCAATGACTGAATTATTCAGAGAGAGTGATTTCCAAATGATAATTTTACATTTCCCATAACTGATTTTGATTTATTACAGCAGCACCCGATAGCCCGGCGGGAGCCGGGATCGGCGCTTGGCTCTGCCGCTGCTTTCCCCTCTCCTTCAGGCACTTGGAGCTGGAACCCACCCCTGCCTGGGGACCCCTTGCTGGTGTGGGGCTTGGAATTTTTCAAAGGAAAAAGGCAGGGAAAACATTTGTTTTAAACAAAATGGGTTGCTTCTGTATCGATACGATGGCTTACTGCTTGGTTGCGTTTCTGGATGCGGGCAAGCACTTGGAAACCACCTGGATGGTGACTTGGGTATTGTGGTGTTGGCTTCGCATCACACCTGGAAATGCACTTGGCTTTGTAGGACAGTATCTGGTGAAGCTTGTTGCTTGCTCTCTTCATTCATGTTTTTTCCCAGTCCTTCAAGCAGATTTGCAGAATCCATCTGATCACTTTTACCACCACCAAGCCTATTTTTTTCAGCAAATCAGGCTGTAAATCTTCTGTGAGGAGGCAGCTTCCTGGGATGTGCAGTACTTTCTGTGCCTGAGCGTGCCAGAAGTGCTGCAGGGACATCCTGGGACATTTGGGGGGTTTCTGCTTTTTAACCACAAACAAGAAGTAAGGACAGCCCGTGGGGGGAACAGTGACCCATAGCCCTAGTCTGGCCACCATGCACAGGGGACATGTGTCCACTGGGACACGTGCGAGCAGGTATTTGAGACCAGGTGGTTTGGTTTTGGGAACATTTCTGCTGAGAATTAAAGAGGAAAACTACCCAAAATAGTGGGGGTCCAGATTCATTCCCCTGATACATTAAAAATAACCGTCACTCTTTCAGGAGGCCAGGCTGTTAACCTCTTCCTTACCTGCTGGGGCAGGCATGGTGGCATCGTGGTGCGGCCAAGCCTGGCAGGGATCCTCCGGGGAATGGGTGCTTGTCTGTGCTGCTGCCTTGCGGGACTGCTTTGAGGCTCAAATGTTACTCGTCCCGCATTACAGAGGCTCGAAGTGAACTTCTCTGAAGCCAGAGGGAGTTTTGGTTTGGGTTAAGTTTGCAAGATGATGAAGGGAGATAAAGGCATTGTTTCTCCCTCCATCCTTCTGGCTCATATATCTGGCCTGCCAGAGCCTTGCATCCCCTCCCGCGGCGTGCTGCATCCCCAGGGACATGGAGCCGAGCAGGATTTATGGCTGTGCCTCCAGCCTGTGTCTTTGGGGTCTTCACTATCATTATTCTTTGTGCCTGGGAGGTAGCGGGTAGCAGCAGAAGGGCTGGAGAGGGGCAGAGGGATGGGGGTGGCAAAATGAGAGTTGGAGGTGGCAAGTTTTAGGGTTAGGGGTGGACTTTATCCCCCCTGTTGGGGCTGTTCCTCTTGGCATCAGCAATGAAATACTTTGTGGGGACAACCACTGCCACTGGAGGGAAGGCTCCCTCCTGCATCCTCGCAGAGACCTCTGGTACAGAGCATCGCTCTCCCAGGATAAATGGGTGTTTAATTTCTTACAGGAGGCACAGCGGCTCCAGCCACGGAGGCGGTGGGACAGCCTTGTCACGATGTGCATGGGATGCGTAGGACTGTGCTGACCCTGGTCCCTTGTGGTCCAGGTGAAAGCTGCAGGTTGTTTCAAAGGAGGCTTCTGCCTCTCTTCTTGTGGTCATTAATTCTGTCCCGGGCCAGGGAGATCTTCCCTAATGAAAGCTTCAGTGAGATTGGTTTGTTCTATGGAAAAGCTTCCATTTTGGTGAATCAGCAATTTCTGGTGAAAAATCTTTTGTCTGAAAATTCCCAAGAAGCTCCGACTCTGACCTCGGAGTGGCTGCCTTCCTCTGAGCACATTACCGGGATTTATGGCGCACTCCCATGGTTTATTGTTCTACAGTAAACGGAGCTGCTGGATGAGTTTTGACTATCTTTCTGGGCAGGGAAGGAAATCAGTGTCGTGGGACTATCTGAACTTGCATGATTTAACAGAAGTCCTTGCTGTGGAGTGGGTGGGTTGCCAGATCAATTAGCTCCTCACCAGTTTGAGGCTGCTCAGGGTGGGTGTGCATCTGACCTTGTCTGGGGCCATCTCCTCCTTCACCTGTTCTGGGCAGTGATCCTGCAGAAATATTTCCAGTGCTATCAGCTCTTTAATTAGGAAAAAAGTGGTGGCTCCATCATGAATTTGTAGTGTATTTTCTGAAGGCTCCTGGTATGGAGAGGATGCTGGCTTGCTTGTTTATGCTACGGACCCGCCAAGATTGCCTTAGTGGCAGTAAATAGCCCCAATAAGACACAGTCTCTGTTACAAAAACCTCGCAAAGCATGAGAAGAAGAAGAAGAAAATTATTATTCCCATTTTATAGCTGTAGCCCCAGCACATTGGTATGATGGTATTTGCTCAAGGTTGCAAGAAAAGAAACCCTGAGCTTGGGATTGAAGTGAAACGTGCAGAATAACATCACCGTCCTCAAAGCATGCAATTACACGAGCCTCTTCTGAGTTATAAGCATCTGTATTTGCCTCTTTAAAGACCACAGCAGAAGGGCTCTAAAAGTCTTGCCCAGAAAAGAGGAAAGAAGTATTATAAAAGGCATAACATATAAGCAGGGAGAGCATCACTGATGTACATTGTCAAGGCTGAGGCACCTACCGTAGATAAGACTTTCACTATATGAAAGCTTCCATGAATTTTAATGGAGATGGTAGTTAGGAGTTTTGGAAAACATGAAAATACAGGAAAACACCAGGATGGAGACTGTTCCAGCCCATCCTTCCCATGCCTAACATCTGCTTTTACCCAAGCTTCTCCAAAACTTTACAAACTGTGTATTTAGCAGCTGCGGCACCGAGATACCCAAAGGTGAGGTGACCTCCTCATGGTGAAGCAGTGTGTTGGGGATGGAGGCAGGACCAGGAGCTCAATGTTCCGGCTGGCTGGAGTATGGCCCATGCAGAAGGCCAAGCTTCCTCCCCGTAATCATAGGGAAAAGTAATCAAATTACTACCTTTCATGTCACATTAGTGAAAATGGATACTAGTATGATGCATATTAATATAATATGATGGGAAATTGCTAATACAATTAGAACATCACATTTTATTAGTACCAGAGTGACAACTCACACTGAAGAACAGCTTACTTGGGTGATGGCTGGGAGCGAGCACGAGCCTGGTGCATAGGCATAGGGACAGTTTTTTAACTTTCTAAAAAGCCGTCTTCCCCCCTGTAAGTGCTTGGTCACCTAGAGTAAGCATTACACCAGCCCTTTGTAAATATTGCCTGGATTCTGGATTCACTTCACAGTGAATCCTCATCTCAAAAGTTACATGCCTCTCGTATATACATTTTTCTTCCCATATATACACAGACATAAATAATATGAGAAAATCAAAATATACATCCATATAGAGGAGGATGGTATAAATTTTCCTTAATACGTTCTACCTTTTAATTTGGGTTTGTATAATCTTCTTCACTCTTTATCTAGTTATAAAATGATCCTGTACAAGTTTTGTGGGTTACATATTGCAAGGGCTATCCCAGCTCAACCTACTATAAAAACCAACAGTGATTATATAGCAAGGATATATTTTGTAATTATAACGCGCTTCAAACTTCCTTGATTGGCATGCAGCATATTTAAACAGGGATGATCAAAAATAACGTCCACAGCATCGCCCTTGTCTTCCTTGCTGCAGCACAAAGACCTGCCCCAGTGGGCAGCAGGGACCTGGCAGCTGTGCAGAGGTGGGCTTCGATTTCATATTGATGATGCTCATCCCCAATCCAAAGGCCAGCCTCCAAGCGGAGAAGACTCCCGTCTTAGCCAGCAACCTGTTAGGAGGATGAGTGGTCCTGTGACACGGCAGCAAATGTGAGGTCCCACCAGGATGAGATGCTTTTCCCATTGACACGCGACCTGTAATCCCAAACAGCCAAACTCCTGAAAAGGAATGGCTTTACTACACAGCTTCTTGTTCTGCCCAGGAGCTCTGCCTTGGAAATATTAACTATCATAATAATATTATCGCTAATAATAGTATTATCTATCATAGCACAAAGCATGCCATGGATTTACTACAGCAGACAGGTGCAATTTTTAAATACAATACCCAGGTTGATGATTGTGTCTTTGTCAACTTGGAGAACCAAGAAAGGACTTGGTGCTCTGAAAAACAGTTATTTCATCAGTACAGCAGGAGGAGGATGGTACCAAATACTTGTGCAAAACTGAGTGGAGGAGGAGATCCTTTTCTGAAGGCTTAAGGCATTGGGAAATATTTAAAGGAAAGATGTTTGCAATTTGTTAGATTCAAATAGAGCCCTGAAATATATGGTGTGTTGTGTTTCTGTCTCTTGTTAATAGTTTCTATGAGAAAAATAGTTGTGATTTGCGTTTATAGCTGGTTGTCACCCCATGAAAGAAAGTGTGTTTCTGTGCACTCGCACGGACATGTTCTCCCACGTGTGTTTTTAATAACGCGTTTAGCTGAAGCACTTCATAAATGTGAGCTCTAACATGGTGAAACGGGTAAAGACTGATTATTTCTTATTTGGTGAGAGAAACTGAGGCCGAAGGGAAGCCTGGGCAGCGAAGGAGGGCAATGATTTAAGCTCAGGCTGGGGAAGCGGTGGTGGGAGCCTCAAGCCTAATTAAAAATGTATTTTTTTGGGTGTAATACTCCACCAAGTATTCCAGAAAAACCATGCTTGTGGTTCTGCCCATTAAAATAAATAAAATATTCATATTTACTTCAAAGTCTGCCAGTGAAAAGAAAATGCTTTCTAAGTAGTTTAACATGTGAACAGGTTGCAGGCCAAACTGGGAAAATGAGCGTGCTGATATTAAGTGACAAAGTCCACATGAATATTTACAGGTCCTTTTCGAAGCGTAAGGTGGGTTTCCTGACCCCTTGGTGCAGGCTGCCGATGTGGAGGGTGCAGGTGAGGAGGACGAAGGTGCACAGTGAGGAGTGCGTGAAGGAACACTCCTTATTTTCTTGCTTTTCTATTATGTATCAGCTTTTGTGCAGAAAATTTCCCCACACTGTTGAATACCTTTGGTTGCTTTGGATGCCGCGGGCTGCTGTGGTGTCACCGCTTGCTGCAGTCAAGCAAAGTCCTCTGCCACTTCCTGAGCGAAAGACGGAGACAGACTTCAGACACCATCAGATATCTTCGATTATTTCCATTATTTTTGAGATAGTGGTGTAACTCTGAGTGCCGAGGGGCCAGTCGTGCCTGGTTTTGAATGTATTGGACTGGAAAGTGAGTTGAACACCTTCGCCACCTCTTGTGTTCAGAGACAGTTTTCGTTACATTCCCCAGTTGTTTCCCAGGAAGTTTATAAAGATGAGATAAAGCCCTCATTGTCCTACTGATGTGGGTAATAATAATGCTTAGCATTTCTCATCTTTGAAGTGCTTTACAAATATTAAATAATTAATCTGCCCAAGAATGGAAGAAAGAGTATCATCCTTCAACTTATACACTGGGGAGTGGAGGCACATAAATCATATGGTTTCTCCAGGCCAGGGAGGGAGGTACTACCACAAAGTGGTGGGGACGTGGGTCCATTACGTGTGGTCCCTGTCTGGGGCCACCTGCCCGCTGGCCACTGTGCTTGGGTGGTGGGATCATAGCACTTGCACAGGGGGTGATGTGCTATCACCATGCTTGTGACCCCTCTGAGCAGCAAAGCAGATACATGGTGTTTCCTCCAGCATCTCCTGGAAAGCCCAAGTGGTCCCTCCAAGAAGAGAGTGCCACTTTATAGGACTCTTTTTTGCAGTGAGGAGGATGTTGGGAGTAATGTAGCCCGTGATATGGATGAGGGCTGGTCATGACTTGGCTTTGCTATGAGAGATTTGAGTTGAGTTGGATCCCCTGTGGGGCATCCACACGAGGAGCAAGGTGGGCAGCTGTTGGACCTGGGATCACAGCCTGGAGGCAGGAGGGGTGACAGTAAGGATGATATGGGCTTTGCTTTCTGGAGCAATAGAGAAAAATCACATACAAACACTGTTTATTGCAGTTTTCCAGAGATTATAGACTTTCTATAAGCACTGAGTGAAGACCTTTAATGTAGATAAGTATTGTTCATTTCACTGATGTGGGTTAGCAAATCCCAAGCTCGAGTGACTTTTCTTAAGCTCATGTTTTAGTGTGTGATGGGTGACAGAGCCCGGAGGGTTTTCCATGGAACTGCCATAAAGGTGAGATGTGTTTTACATGAGGCTTGGGGAGAGGCAGGATGTCCCGGCTCCCAGCCAGTTGCAGCGGGGCCGGCAGCTGCCTGCCCTTGGCCATGTCAGGCAGGCAAAAACACAGGCCTGGAAACTGGGTTTCTCACAACCTAGGGGAACATCCTCAATGACTTGCTTTTGGCTGTTCTGGGATGACTTTTTGCCTTGTTTCTTTGGGCCAGAAACTTTATCCTGGAGCTGAGAATCTTTCCCCAGTGAAAGTCACGTTGAAACTGGTGTATTTAGCAAAGTGGTTTCTCTTTTCTTTTTTTTTCTTTTTTTTTCCCCCAAATCAAAAAGAAAAAATAAATAATGACCAGCTTTACCCAAGATACTCTGATTTTGCCCTTCATCTTAGGCAAAATGTGCTCTTGTGTATTGCAAGCACTGCAGCATACCCAACCTGGCAATGAAGCCCCCATCTCATTACTTTATTTGGCTTTTCCTTTTCTACCCCTGCGGGTCTGGTGCTGGGCAACTAAAAATCATTCTGGCTTTCCTCATCTTTATCTAACCTCCACAAAGTGGGCCAGGCAACCCTGTTATTTCCACACAATTCAAGCAGTGTTGTGTTTTTTTTATCGCAGAGGGCAAATCCCAGAATAGAGCATAAATAAATAGATGATTTTAGAGGACTGTAGATCATTGATTGAGATGCAGAAAAGGCCCCTTGTTTTGAAAGAGCAGTGTGAGGCTCAGCAACAATGAGTCTTGAAGCCCGATGAAAATCTCGGATGCTTTGAGGCTGTGTGTGTTGGGTGAACTTTATTTGTATTTGGCACAAGCATGCTCATGTGTGATGCCAGCAACTGCCAGGGTATGTGGACGGAGCTGAGTAAAGCTTATCCCGGGTTGATAGAAGGAAATTTTGAATCGGGCTGGAGACTGTCATTTCCAAGCCTTGGTTGGGTTTTGAAGTCAGCTCAATTTCCACAAGGAAAATCACTCCCCCCGCTTTTTTTTTTAAGAAGCAGACCCCGCCACCATAATAAATGTAGACAGTACCTGTGTTGCTATTTCCATGAGGAGGGAAAACTGCAATAACAATTCTCCATATATTCGGTCTCCTCATCTCCCAAGACTTACTCTGGCGTGCCTCTGTTTTAAGGCATTTGTTACTACCAGCAGTCCCCCCTTCTCAAACGAACTCCTGCAAAACACATCTCCCTTGCTGGGAACAGGGAAATTTGTCAGCCCTGGAAAAGAGCAGTAACAAAAACCCACCTTAAAACTCCACATCAAAACTCTTGACAGTTGAGCATGCAAATATAGAGACATATGTGTGTGTATATATATTTTTTAGCTCAGCAAATGCATCCTCCTGGGGTAAATCTTTCGGTGCCGCCAAAGGGGTGTCCAAATGGAGAGGAAGTTGGAGGCAGCTCGTTTGCTACGTAAGTTGGAAAACATCACATTTGCAAAGCTCTGTCTTGGAAAAGTCTTAGCCGGTTGCATATAACGGAGCTCTGTCTTCCCCGCGAAGATTCACTACTTTGAATACAATAAAGTTGCTTTGAACTTTTTCAATTATTTAACAACTTTCAAGTGGAGAAATATTTGGGTCTTTTAATTTCATTTTTTGGCTCCACCCCGCCCCCCCCCGGTTTTTTTTTGCCTCCATTCTGTTTGCTAAACAGTAATTGCAGATCTTTCCTGCCACCTTTAATACTCCCAGCTAATTATCCTGAAATAAATCTCTTTCAAGTCTGCATGCCAGCAGTTGTGGGATATGAGCGGCTCTTTCAGCTCCCGGCTGCCTGTCACTCAAATGGGCCTCAGCTGCAGCTCCGAATGATGAGTATTAGTCTCCCGCTGGGATGATTCTCCCAATCTCCCCACTTCCAACAGCATCTCCCAGGGCTGCACCATGCTCCTACCTGTTAGCCTAATCTGGGATTTTCTTTTGCTAACGCTGTTATTTTGAAAGGAGGAAGAGGATTCCTGGGAGAAAGGCACTCTGTTAACCTTTTCCTAATTGCCATTCGAAGCTGAAAGGAAGGGGAAAAAAAAAAAAAAAACAGATGATGGGTGTCACTGCACGGGAGGATGGCTCAGGAAGGGTGGATGTGCAGGTAGGGTCCCTTACTGACCTCCCGGAGTTATTTATTTGGTCAAGGTAGGGTTTTTGGGGGCAGGGTCCCAATTTAGGCAGCCTGCCCTCCCTGGGTGCTTGCCTATGTTATTCCTGCTCACTCAGAAACAAGGTTGTCGGGTTGTAGGCAGAGCTAAATGCTCCATCATTAATTTATTATGTGCTAGCAGTAATAGTGAGGGCTATTTTTAAATGCCACTTAAGCTTGCGCTCACACATGGGTTTGTAATTTGACTATAGGACATACATAAAATGACATATTGTTACACACTTAAAGATACGGTTTTAAATGAAAGAACGATTAAACTATTAGTATTTAAGTGCTTACTATTCTTTTTTCTGCTGTACATGCGCCTTTTAACGACTTAACAATTGGATTACCTCTGGAAACAGCCTTGCTGGGGGATGCCATGTGGATGCATCCTGGCTGGGCGATGTGATGGGGTTTGTGGTACCCATTGCCTTTTGGGTGCTGCTGATGGGGGGCTCGGCAGTGAGGGGTGCTCAGGAGGTGGCGCAGGCATCCCCCGGCTCTGGGCTCGCATCTCCACCTCATTCCGGAGGCAAAAGGTTTTGGTTAGCCGTTAAATGCCCACTCAAGTTGCTTGGCTAGCCTTGAATCCCTCTTCCTAAAGAGCTGTTTTTCACTCAGGGCTCCCTCTCTAAACCTACGATGGGCTGCATTGAATTAATTCTATTAACTGCCAAAGGAATTCCTCGCTGCCGAATTACATTTCCTGTGTCTGTAAATCATTTCACCGCTGCTTTCCCTGACAGTTATGCAAGTGACCTTTTGATTTCACTGTTGTTTTTTTTTTTATTTATGACATTGCTAACCACTCTATGGCTGTGCATCACAGTAAGATTGGGCAGTCGTGTAGGATGCTCGAGAACATCGAATATTTTCTAAATATGCATATATATATATATTAAAAAATGCAAACAGCATAAAGTTGAATGTTTCAGACTTGGACCTTGGAAACATAATATTTAGTTTTAAGAGTCTGTTTCTGGGTATTTTCACTTCCAGAGGAAGAATTGCTTGAAACCCTCTCCTTCTTCTAACTGAGCATCCTTTTTTTTTTTTTCGTCACCAGGCACAGTTCTGCAGAGGCCAAGCAGTCACTGGGTTAAGTGGGAGCTGTGGATGCTCAGAGCTTTGGTAGTATCGGAGCCAGGAACGGTATCATCTGACTTGTGTTGCACCAGGGCTGTGAATTCCCCTAAGGAAAGGGGAATCAGACACCCCAACTTCTGCGTTGGGCTTTGCGAGTGGTGTATTGCCATAGACATATCTCTTCTGCAGCAGCAAAAGGAGTTTCTGGGTGGGGACGAGACCCCCTAAAAGCCCCATGCTCATGCCCTGCCCCCAGACCTCTTGCCTTTTCACCATGGTCCCATCCCAATGGGTCTGAGCATAAAATGCTGCGAGTGCAACTGCTATTCTAGGCTGGGAAACCATGTTGGCATCCCAGTGCTTGATTTGTAAGTCTAATTAGAAGTTAGAAGTGTCAGTGGCAGCACTTGGAGGCACAATTATAGCACCTGCAAAAAAGGGAGCCTGCTTTTCCCATTTGGCTCATCTTCTGGGTGCAAGTCTTTTATAAATATAGCGGTCTGACGAGGAGAGCTGGGATGATGTCTACCTTGCCATGGGTGAGGTCCCCTCTCGGGTAGGAAGCAGCTAAGAAATGACCTGTACTGCCGTCTATAAAAACCTGCAAACCAGAAGAGATCCCTGCTCTGGCCCTTTTGACAAATCTGAGGCATCGTGGTTCGCTTGTGCAAGGTTTTGCGTAAGTAATAAATTGAGGTTTCCTGCAAAACATCTGGTCGATTCGGCTCTTATCTTGCTCTGCAAGAGGTGAAAAAACCCTCTGTGATTCTCCTTTGCTGTGTTACAAATACAGATACTTATTAATAAGGAAATATTGAAAGAGAAGTTTGAAGGTATTCTCATGTTTGTTCCCCAATGCTAAACTAAATATGTTTTGGGGCTGTTTGTAATGCCCTTTTCAGTCCCGATTAGATAGCAGTGCAGAACAAGCATCTCATTCTTAAACTGAGTTTGTAGCACTCCTGCCAGGGACAAGGTTCAGAATCTTGGAAAGCAAAGCCCACTGTGAGAGCTGCAGAAACACCGTGCCTTTACGCTGTGACTCTTACAGCTTCTGTGGTTTAATCCCCAAACCAGGCTTAATTTTTGGAGCTGCTGAGCCCTTGTAACCCATGCCTGGGGCCATATAGTTTGGCCCAAGCCATCCAGTCCCCAGTAGAGGCTAATACATGATATGCATGCAACATATACGCTAATGTATTCCCTAACATCTCAGGATGTGGTTGAATATGGTTCAACATCTTTGCCTATCATGGATGATGTAGCTCAGATAATATCTAATTGTTGGCATCACTTGCATCCTTCAAAGTCTGCTCCTTCTGCCTTTTTTTTTTTTTTTTTTTCTCTCTGGGTCTTCCTGTTCGGTCTGCATCCCCCATCTTTGTCTTTAAATTATGTCCTATCCATTATCCCAGTTTCCGCCCTTCAACTTCCAAAACCAACACAAGAAAAAAAAAAAAAAAAAAAAGAAATTCTGACTCCTTTCACTGCTCCTGGTGTGCTTGCCCACAGCCTTCCTGAAAGAAACCAATAAATAATGCTCCTCATCCCCCTAAAAATTAAATTAAACCCAAATTTCTCTGGGGACGAGGCTAGGTTAATTACAAAGAGCTACCAGTGCCATATCGAAAAGGGCTCCTTCATTTTCATTTTTAATATTTAGGATGAATCTTATTATTTGATCCCCCCCCTTTTTTTTTTTGGCCAAACCAGTCAGTTTAGAAGTGGAGAGGCTGCCAAATGCAGCTAATATTATTCTGCCCAAAAGCTTCTGTCAATTAACTCCTTGCAGTGTTTGCTGGGGAGGCTGCAAAGGGGAAGATGGTGCCGTTCCAGCCTGCAGCCAGCCAAAACCTGGATGTTCACCATGGTTTAGGTTTGGTGGGAATCGCTTTCTGCTTGAACTTTGGGGGCTTCACTCTGTGGCCTCAGCATGTGCAAAACACATTCACGTGTCTGGGAATTAAAGTTAGTAGAAAAACTTGGTGAAGGCCCATAGATTGATGGGAAAGTGTGTATTGGATCACCTAAGAAGAAGAAAGCATTACATTTATATTTGAAAGCAGGATGGGAAACAACTGCTACCTCCTGATGTCCATGAGTTGCGTATTGGCCATTTGGGAGTGAAACTGCCTCAAATAGGGATTAAACTGTGAATCTGAATGCAAAGTGGGAATTTAAAGATGATGGCTCACAAAATCCAGTCTGCAAAAAAAAAAAAAGCCATTGTTATATGTGGGTGGTGAAATATTTTCAGTTAGTTGAAAATACCAGCAAAATGATGCTGAAATGAAGGGGTTTAGGCATGTTTGATAAGGACTATGGGAATGGCAAGGGAGCTACACTGTGTAACAGAGTCATGCGTGAGAGTTCTTATAAATATTACTATTATTCGGCAAGACACCAGACGATTATGCTGTTGCTGTTGTATCTCTGATTGGCGCTGTCAGCTCTGCCCACTGATTTACCAAACACTACGTTCCCTTTAGCATCTCTCCATCCCCTTAGTATCTATTGATCTCTATATCTACACCCAAATTTGTCATACGCACACAAGTGTTTGAGTGCACACACCAGTATTTGGGGTTGTTGTTGGCTGCCTCTTTTCAGAGTGGAATAGGGGGAAATGGTTAAATATCCATGGTGAGCTTGGCTGCCTGGCGTAAGCAGGATACTTTGACTCTACATGACATCCTGCTCGTTTTGGAGAATAATTCTTATTGGAAAATTGCAATGCTAAATCATTAAATTCTAAGGAGCTGAAGGGGAAAAAGAGCTCACTTAAAGGATCCCAGTGTGTTGCCCTTGGCTTGCTCTGTGTTGTTCTGCATACAATATAAACCACCGTTAAAATACTTCTTGCTGCATTATATAGCTCAAGGTCCAGGCCATTTACAAACTTACCCTCCTCCTAGCAGCGATGCCTGCTTTATGCTGGAGACATAACTTTAATGAAGCAGTGAAAGGAAGAAATGCAGGGCAAGATTTCAAAAGGGAAAAAAAAAAAAAAAAAAAAAGAAAGGAAAGACTGCCTGAAATTAAGCTCCTAAATAGGTGGAGAGGAGATGTGTCTGTCGCCTGCCTTCTCCAGTTTGAGGAGCTGGGTGGGTGCCCATCATGGGGCTGTCTCTGGTCTAGTGGCATGGGGCGCATTTGTTGGGGAGACAGGAGCAGGCAAGTGTCTGCTTTCTTGTGAACTGGCTTATTTCAGCTCTTGTGTTTGGGGGAGAAGCTGCAGAGATGGAACAGCAGTGGCCAAATAGTCAAGGCAGAGGTGATGGGTCCGTACAAGAGACGTGTAACACGAGGTGGGCTGTTATAACGGAGGACCCCCGTCGGTTGTTAGCTGGATGATAAATCAAAAATGGCAAGATGGGCTGGAGTCTCTGAAATATGGTGTCCATATGGTGAAATGATAAAGCTTTATCACTGCCGCTTTAGAAGTAGTTCTTGTCTCCAAATGTCTAACCACCAGGATTTTTTTTTTAACAAGGTCCTTGTGTAATGAAAACTCAGGTTTTGGGCTTGGGTTGAATAGTCAGTGGCTTGAGAAACATCGCTTGTCATCTCAGCCCTTTTGTTTCGTTCCCAGTGTTGTCCTCACATGTACACTGGCTTTGGTGGAACTGGCGTGTGAGTGCCTGATGCCAGGCTTACAGGGAGATTTAAAAGACATTGAGGTGCAGGAGATGCAGAGATGGTCTTCATAGGATTTAATCGGATCTGGCTCACTTTGCTGTGTGGAAAAAAAAAAAAAAGAAAAACCAAAATCAACTGAAACCAAAATCCCCCAAGCCAAACCACTATATGCCACTTGTCTACTTCCAAAACTTAAACCACCTTTGAAATCCTGGTCCTTTGCCTCCTATTGGAAGGTAAAAGTAAATTAAAGGTGTAATGTACTGCATAGGTGGGAATCAAGCCTTGTTTTCTTGCTGGCTTACAAATATATAACAAATTATGATTATTTTTAATCTTATTATTTTTGGTTGTAATATAATGGAGGAAATTAAAACCAGAAAACTCTAGAGCAAGGGCCAATCTGTTGAAACCAACAATCTGTTCAAGCGCTAGCGCTCCCCCTACCCTGTGCTCCCTTAGCTCTTTTGGGAAACGCATCACCTGCAGCTCTGGCGGCAGAGATGGAGCTCGTCCGGCTTCACGTGGTCCTCTCCTGCCACACCAGCGTGGGGGGGCTATGGAGGATGGCTGTGCAGATGTGTGTTTAGGGGTGGTGGGGAAACAGGAGGGAGAAAGAAGACAAAGAATGGATGTTTTTTCTCCTGTAAATACAGCAAATGGCACTCTGCACTTTTGTCCTGGTATTGTCTTCTCCTTTCTACCTGTGTTTTGTAGACCTTGGAAATAGCAAGCTGAGGCCTTCTGGACCCTTCCCGGATTTTTGGGACAACAGGCAACAGTGTTAAGAAGGGGGTAGCAAGGTTACCCACCAGCAGGAGTCCTCTAGGAGACCTGGGGATGTTAAGGTCGCTGTCATTTTATGCTCCTGTTTGTGAAACGGTGGTGAGAGGTCCTGCCATGCGGGTGGTGGTGGCTGGTGCCTGGCTTGTGCAACCAGAGCATCCCCATGCTCTCCAGATAGCTTTGTGTACAACTGACAAATCTGTTTTGTTCAAGACATGGATATTTTAAGAGTTACTGAATTTCTCTTAGATTTTGTGTGCCTATGTTCATGCATCACACAAGTCGCCCTATCATGGAAATTTAACGCATTAGGTATGAAACACGTGGGCAAAAAGATCAGAAGTGTCATACCTCCTACATCACCTGCAGTGAAGTGGCCTGAGCAGTATGCAGCACATGCGTGAAGACATCCCATTGACATTGTACAATGGCATGCTAATATTCCCTGTGTTACTCTCCATCCAGCCTGATATAGCATACTATGTAAGTTTTGTTTTGTTTTGTTTTTTTAAATCTCAAATGAGGTCTTAATTCACTTGCGCATGCTTAGTCTGGAGCCAGCAATGAGCCAGCAATGTTCAGGCTGTTCCTCCCAAAGCGTGCGACCTTGCATTTCTCAAGAGTGATCGTTGTTGGTTGTTGTGTTACTTCTCCATGTTCGGGACCCCAAAGGTTCCTTGTGGTGGTCTTCAAGCAGAAGTAAACTAAGAAATCCGTCATCTGCAAATTGTTGTCCCTTTGCTTTTCCATTTCCCTGTAACTAATATGCTAGTGCTGAACAGCATGCGTGTGGGGACATGCCTCTGTTCAGCCCTGTAAAATCTAAAGGGTTT